>NC_056739.1:1346025804-1346101500 GCF_019279795.1 Protopterus annectens | reverse complement strand
CTCAAGAGGACTTTGTGAGAGTGTAGTGCTTTTAATTTTAGTGCTGACTTATATAATTGCTTTAGTGAGCAAGTGCCTTTAGTGAGCAAGTGCCAGGTAACTTAAATGCAATGTGTTACAGGTAACTTAAATGCAAAAACAACAATCAGTAACTTTCTTTTAAGTGAAACAAGGAAATGAGTACAGTAAGCAATGCAGATATCACTAGGGATCCACAGAAACGCTGAAAAGCCGCGTTTTAGGTGGTATTAGCGTTTCAGGGAAATAACAAGCAAACAAACAACAAGCATACAAACAGAGCTAGATTCAGCAGGCCTGGATCTAGTCTATGCTACAGCAAACAAGGTGTACCAATTTCAGTAAGAAACAGTTGAAATATGCAGGCACTATAAGCCTTTAACCAGAAATTCCCAGCTCAGAAGGGCAGAGTCCAGCCTCTCCTCCCACAAGAGTGCAGACCACAAACTTTCTTAATGTAAAATAACTGGCCTGAAGCCCAAGTGCTTAAACCAGAACTAATACACTTTTAGAATAACAGACACTGAGCCCTCAATCAGCAGTTCCCAACTTAGAAGGATGTGAGCTACCTGTCCTGCCACCACAGTGCAGGCCACAAACCTTCCTAATGTAAAACAACTGGTCTGAAACCCAAGTGCTTAATCCAAAAGACTTAGAATGATAGCTACACTTTAATCAAATTACTACCAAGCAGTAATAAATACAATTGAATACTTTGAAGAATGCCTGGATTAGTGCTCAAGTTATACAAACAAAGCTAGATTCAGCAGGCCTGGATCTAGTCTACACTACAGCAAACAAGGTGTACCAATTTCAGTAAGAAGCAGTTCAGATATGCAGGCACTATAAGTCTTTAACCAGAAATTCCCAGCTCAGAAGGGTAGAGTCCAGCCTCTCCTCCCACAAGAGTGCAGACCACAAACCCTTTTAGTGTAAAATAACTGGCCTGAAGCCCAAGTGCTTAAACCAGAATTAATACACTTTTAGAATAACTGACACTGAGCCCTCAGTCAGCAGTTTCCAACTTAGAAGGATGTAAGCTACCTGTCCTGCCACAACAGTGCAGACCACAAACTGTCTTAATGTAAAATTAGCGTTTCAGGGAAATAACAAGCATACAAACAGAGCTATATTCAGCAGGCCTGGATCTAGTCTATGCTACAGCAAACAAGGTGTACCAATTTCAGTAAGAAACAGTTGAAATATGCAGGCACTATAAGCCTTTAACCAGAAATTCCCAGCTCAGAAGGGCAGAGTCCAGCCTCTCCTCCCACAAGAGTGCAGACCACGAACCTTCTTAATGTAAAATAACTGGCCTGAAGCCCAAGTGCTTAAACCAGAACTAATACACTTTTAGAATAACAGACACTGAGCCCTCAATCAGCAGTTCCCAACTTAGAAGGATGTCAGCTACCTGTCCTGCCACCACAGTGCAGGCCACAAACCTTCCTAATGTAAAACAACTGGTCTGAAACCCAAGTGCTTAATCCAAAAGACTTAGAATGATAGCTACACTTTAATCAAATTACTACCAAGCAGTAATAAATACAATTGAATACTTTGAAGAATGCCAGGATTAGTGCTCAAGTTATACAAACAAAGCTAGATTCAGCAGGCCTGGATCTAGTCTACACTACAGCAAACAAGGTGTACCAATTTCAGTAAGAAGCAGTTCAAATATGCAGGCACTATAAGTCTTTAACCAGAAATTCCCAGCTCAGAAGGGTAGAGTCCAGCCTCTCCTCCCACAAGAGTGCAGACCACAAACCCTTTTAGTGTAAAATAACTGGCCTGAAGCCCAAGCGCTTAAACCAGAATTAATACACTTTTAGAATAACTGACACTGAGCCCTCAGTCAGCAGTTTCCAACTTAGAAGGATGTAAGCTACCTGTCCTGCCACTACAGTGCAGACCACAAACCTTTTTAATGTAAAATTAGCGTTTCAGGGGAATAACAAGCAAACAAACAACAAGCATACAAACAGAGCTATATTCAGAAGGCCTGGATCTAGTCTATGCTACAGCAAACAAGGTATACCAATTTCAGTAAGAAACAGTTGAAATATGCAGGCACTATAAGCCTTTAACCAGAAATTCCCAGCTCAGAAGGGCAGAGTCCAGCCTCTCCTCCCACAAGAGTGCAGACCACGAACCTTCTTAATGTAAAATAACTGGCCTGAAGCCCAAGTGCTTAAACCAGAACTAATACACTTTTAGAATAACAGACACTGAGCCCTCAATCAGCAGTTCCCAACTTAGAAGGATGTAAGCTACCTGTCCTGCCACCACAGTGCAGGCCACAAACCTTCCCAATGTAAAACAACTGTTCTGAATCCCAAGTGCTTAATCCAAAAGACTTAGAATGATAGCTACACTTTAATCAAGTTACTACCAAGCAGTAATAAGTACAACTGAATACTTTAAAGAATGCCTGGATTACTGCTCAAGTTATACAAACAAAGCTAGATTCAGCAGGCCTGGATCTAGTCTACGCTACAGCAAACAAGGTGTACCAATTTCAGTAAGAAGCAGTTCAAATATGCAGGCACTATAAGTCTTTAACCAGAAATTCCCAGCTCAGAAGGGCAGAGTCCAGCCTCTCCTCCCACCAGAGTGCAGACCATGAACCCTTTTAGTGTAAAATAACTGGCCTGAAGCCCAAGCGCTTAAAGCAGAATTAATACACTTTTAGAATAACTGACACTGACCCCTCAATCAGCAGTTTCCAACTTAGAAGGATGTCAGCTACCTGTCTATATATATATATATATATATATATATATATATATATATATATATATATATATGTTCATAGGTGTTTACTAAGCTAATAACCACAAGGGCTTTTTAAGCCTAGCCATGCATCCCAAATCTCTGGCAAGTTCTATTACCCTTGATAAGTGTAAGCAGGGGCTTGGGAGATGAAACATTTACAAGCAGTGGCCTGGGAGATGAACCAATTTATAGATTGCCTGTATCCATTAGAGACATAGTGCCATACCAGGGACAAATTTCCTGTTCCCCATCCAATTATCCAAGTTACACTTGAATTTGTTTAGGGAAGAACTCTGCTTCACATGGATGGAGAGCCTATTCCAGAGATGGGGCAGTCTCTGGAATATATACCTGTATCTCCAGCAGGCTCTTTTTATATGACAGGCAAGGTTTATGTCTTTAAAATGGGTAATTCTTGTGCTGTTTGTATTGCAGATATGCAGGAAGTCTATCAGAGCGGGGTCTGACAACGCCCTGTATGCCAGGCATAGATCTCCCCTCAACAGCCTGTAGGAGACATAATACAGGGATAGGGCCTTGAGGCAGTCTGCACAGGACATGTTACTTATGTCCTGTATTCTTTTAGTGAGGAACGTCTGTAGACATTCCATTTGTTGGATACCCTTAGTTCGGTACATACCAAGGGGGGGCATTGTACTCAATCACAGGTCTGATGAATGCTGAATACAGTGGAGCAATGACTTTCTTGAGCCAAGATGACATACCTTTGTTTATAATTTGCACAGTATAGAATGATTTCCTCACTACTGTAGACAAGTGATGGTCAAAAGCTAGATTACTGCCTATGTGTGTCCCTAAGTCCCTGACTACTGGTAGACTCTAAGGGATGTGATGTCAATATAATAGTTACCAGGGGTGGATGACTTTTCAAAGGATACCATTATGCATTTCTTTGCATTTAGCTTTAGTCCATGGCTCTGATACCCAGTTGTCTATGTGTGTATCAGCCCTTCCTGGAGAATATTTATGTCAGTGTGGGATTCAATGACAGCTCCTAATTTACTATCATCTGCAGATTTAGTTAGCCACTGGCCACTGACATTGGCCTTGACTTCAGAAAAGTAAATACCAAAAAGGATTGATCCCAGAACTGATACCTGAGGGACTCCACTTGTGACTGGCTTCTTTGTAGAGGTGGCTGCCCAATTTTAACTTCCTGGGCCCTGTCTGTGAGCCATTTGGCTATTCACCAGGTGGCATAAGGGTTTGTGCCTGTCCTTTTGAGTTTGTCAGCAATCCCAGAGTGGGGTATTGTGTCAAATGCCTTGGCCAGGTCAAGGTAGGCAGTGTGAACTATTTTGCCCTCATCCGTTGCTTTGGTGACGTTTTCAAAGAAGTCCACCAGGTTGAGTTGGCATGACCTGCCCTTGACAAAACCAAACTGGGTTGGGTCCAGTGTCTGGAGGTTTACTATAACATTATTGATCATTTCCATGATGATTCTTTCCATTGATTTGCATATGAGACTAGTGAGACTTTGGGACTGTAGTTTCCAGGGTCTGTAGAGGGTCTACTTTTGCGCAGAGAGATGACTGTTGCTGTTCTCCTTTCATGAGGCACAAAGCCTGTTTGGAGGCTACAGTTAAATAGCAATTCAAAACGGCCTGATAGGTCATGTTTCATGCTATTTAGAAGGCATCCTGGGTTGTTGACTGTCACATTGAGGCAATGTTTTTGGCCTTAGAGAGAGCATTAAGGACCTGTACCCCAGTGATAGCAGTGGGAGTTATATTTGATGGTGTTTCCTGAGAGAGAGTTGAGGGGGAGAGAGTAGTAAAGTTGGAGCTGAACCTGTTGACCAATAGGTTTATTATATCTTCTGGCTCAGTATAGGTTACTTCATTTACAATGAGCTCTGCACACAATTGTGTATTGCCTTTGAGGTTGCGGACATAGCTAAAGAATGCCTTGTGGATCTCCTTGGCCTGGGGGTCCAACTTTACCTCAAATTTGGCTTCAGTAAACTTTATTTGTCCTCTGAGTAGTCTGTTTAATATGTTGAGAGTGTTTTTATCCTGCTGTTGCTGCACCTCCTAATTTTTGCCATGATTTTCTTCCTTCTGTTATACAGCCTATTGATTTTGTAATTCCACTAGGATGGCTTGTTTTTTGAGTTAGTTCTGTACTTCTTCCTGGTGGGTACAGCTGCCTTTGTGCAACTATTCACTTGCTTATATTGGGTTTCTGTGAACACTTCTGGATAGGCAGCAGTGTTCTCCGGGTTTATAGAGGCTTGAAATTTGCCAGGTTATCACTTAATTGCAGGAAGTTAGCCTCAGAGTTGTTCCTGAATATTTCAAGGTTAGCTGGTGTACTGGGTTTTATTTTTACTTCAAAGGAGACCATTTTGTGGTCTGACGTTACCAGGGATGACATTACACTAGGGGGTGTGCCGCACTCTCCCATATTGTTGAGGACCAGATCCAATATGATTGGACCTCTGTTGGTGTTGACAGTCTGGTCCAGGGAGTTTGTGTTTACAAAATCCAGGAATCTCTGTGCTTGTATGTTTGGTGTTGTATAGGATTCCCAGTTAATATTGAGGTAATTAAAGTCACCCATGAATATGGTATTGGGATGGATGATGAGTGTTTCCAATAAGTTTAAATACATGGTATGAAATTCCTGGGTCATAGAGGGGGACCAATAGCAGCACAAGTGCATTATGCTGTTTGACCACCATTGCGGTATATTTATTTTTGATGTAAATCACGACATCTCCACCTTTAGTTCCTGTCTGTGTTGTAGCTGATCTAAATGTGTGTAAGGCATTATAACCTTGCACTGTTGGTTTGCTGTCCATGGCTTTAAACCAAGCCTCAGTGACCACACAGATATCAGCATTCTTCAGGGTGAAGAGGGCTTCTCTGAAGTGGAGTTTTATGCTTAGACTCCTAGCATTGAGCAGTTATACCTATAGATTTTCTTCATTTTAATTTGCTATGTCGGAAGTACTTTCAGTTTGGCATTGCCTAAGAAAGGCACTATGGGGAAAGACAATGTTTTAGCTAACATTAAAAAGCCTAGAGGGAAGAGGTGCAGACCATCCTTGGTAAAGGAGTGTGGTCTGTTGATCATCTCCTTCCATGCTGACAAACATTGCACCCCCTTAGAATGACAGCAGAAACTAAGACAATTATTAAAGTCAGTCATCTTTTGTTTATATTGTGGCATTATCCTTAGAGAGGGTAAAATGCCGCTCAGTGGTAGGCTTATACCAGCCTGGGACACACATTCCGAGAGCTCCGTGATGTCTCTTTTTATATAGTCTAGGGAGGTGTGTCTTGGGTCATTTACATCCACATGGATTATGGTACTTGTGGTCCAGTGATCTGAGTGTGTGTGCATAATATGGTGGATCCTAGCCCCTTTTAAGCATCTGACCATGAGCTTCTCCTTACTTAACCTGGTGAAAGGAACATCAGTGTGTCTCACAATGGAGTCTGCAATGACCAGAATGTTGGATTGTGTGATGGCTTGCCATATGGGTTTAGAAGTAGAGGCTCCATTAGATGTGGCTGTATGTGTTGATGTGAGTGTTATTTTGAAAGTGTGCATTTGGGGCTGCTGAGGGTATTTATGTGACTTCATCTAGGAAGTCTTTAGGGTTTCAGAAGGTTACATTTAAGTGCCTCAGCATATGAGAGTCTATATGTCTGCTTTGAATTGTGTGTGATGGGTGTAGCATGTGTACTCCTGACAGCCATATTGACATTAGGAGTACTTTTTATGTGAGAGCTTTGCCTCCAGTGACATTGTATAAATACATCTCTCATATACATATCAGTTTGTTTGAGAATTAACTTGTCAGTAAACATGAGGAAATTTCTACAATGCCTCAGGATGCCCATATCCACCAAGCTGGTAAAGGAGACTCTGGGGGCAGTGCTTGTCATTGCAAACTAGTTCTCCTTTGTATAAGTAGGTATTAGTGACATTTCAACTGTGCTTATACAGGAAAAATGTTACTCAAGGTGTCTCTGTCTATGTACGGCACTATCAAACACTTGAGGGGAAAATAATAAGTAGACTCTGATTATTTATAGGTAAAGTATTTAGTCAGATATTCTGAAGTTAGAAACAAATCAAGCAGTACTTACTGAAAACAAAGAATTAGCTTGTCAAGAATGATGAAAATAGGTGAGTCGTGTGAATGGCTACTGCCTGGCTACTGCTATTGCTGGTCTCAGCACAGCTTCACTCTGCTGGGATACGATGCTCCTTTGCTACTTCTCTCACAAGAAGCAAACCATTAGCACCAATCCCAAGGTGGGACGCAGGCCACAGTCTGTTTGGTGATCCACAATCTTGTCCCAGATGATGCAAAGGTCTGTATGCTTGTTGTAGCCTTTTCCTGGTAGAAACCTTGAATGGTAACCATACCAATCAGGAACATGAATCACTGACAATCACTGCCCAACCAGAAACAGTCAGGAATCATTGCACTCTGTTCCTTCTCTCACCAGGAGCAAAATATAATTCCAAGCTGACTCCCATGAAGCAGTTATTAGGATTTCTGGTGATAAGCAGTCTCCAGGAAATAATGTCCTTGTGCTTCTTCTCTCACTTGGAGCTAAACAGAAGCACTAATCCCAAAATGAGTACTGAAAGGAAGAATGTGGGCTCTCCAATAATTGGTGTTTTTTGAGCAGATATTACAGATTTTAAAGGTAAGATAGAAAAATGGGTAAAAATACCAAGAGATGCAGTGTTCACTAAGCAGTTAGATATGAAAGAAGGGCTAACTAAGCTTTAGCTATTTAAACCACTAATTTTAAAATAGCAAGATAGATTGGAAGGGGTGGCCACTTTGTATTCTGGTTCTATGGAATACAGAAGGGTGGTCAATAAATTTAAATAGTTAAAGGGTAGTGATTTCACAACATGATAATTTTGTGCTTACTCACAACAGCTAATGAAAGGGGAGAGGAAAGGAGATATGTGGACAAATTAACATAAGGAACAGGCAACTAGAAAGATAGTTGAGTTTAAAAGTGCAACAGTCCTGGGTGGAAGGGTAGGGGCAAACTTAATTTCTGTGTGAGTCACAAGAGACACAGCTATGGTTTCTTTCCTAGTTTACATATGCAATTAAATTCTAGACTACCATGCCCCTTCTTGTACTCTCAGGAACAGTACCAAAACAGCGTCATGGCTTACTAAGGAAACCAAGCAAAAAATTTTGCTAAGAAACAAAATCTGGGCCAAATGGCGTATCACTAAAGACCCAACTGATCACTCGCAATTTAAACAACTAAGAAACTCTACTAAGCATCAGTACTATCAGACAAAAAAAAATATTCTTCCAACTTCAACTAACCAACCATCAAAGTCCACAGGAATTCCGGTCAGATATCAATAGATTCCTGCATCCAGGCAACTCAAAAACACCAGGCCCATCTGGAATTACCCTTGACACTCCCAAAAAATTGCTGACTCCTTCAATAACTTCTTTACTGAAGCTATTCAGTCACTTGCTAACTCTCTACCTCATTCATCCTCTAATCTGCCCCCCTCCTCATATACCTCACCACCCGCCTTCAAACTCCACCCTGTCCCCACATCCCTTATCTGTACCCTCCTTCAAAAACTCAAATCCTTTACCCCCTCAGCTGACCTCTTGCCTTTGAAATATCTTCAAATATCAGCTAAAGTTATTGCTTACCCTGTCTCTATCCTAATAAATAGAACCATTAATGAAGGTACGATCCCAGCCATCTGGAAAGTCGCTCATATCATCCCACTACATAAAGGAGGCAACTCCACAGAACTTTCTTTCGCCCATTTGACCTTCCCTCTCCTATTGCTAAAATAATGGAAAAATGCATTCACCGTCAACTATTAGACCACCTTCTCCAAAATAGCCTATTAGCCGGCTCTCAGCACAGCTTTTGACCTTTCCATAGCACCACTACTGCCCTCCTTTCCTTCTGTGACCACATTAACAAATATCGCAACAATAACACCCTTTCCTCTGCTATCTTTATTGATCTTTCAAAAGCATTCGACATGGTTAACCATCAGCTACTATTTAATATTCTTAAGACCCTCTCATTTGATACTCAAGCACTCCAGTGGTTCAAGTCCTATCGAGACAACAGGCACTGCTTTGGGAAAACACTCTTTCCTCCACCTTACCTGTCACCCTTGGTGTACCTCAATGATCCATTTTGGGCTCCCTTCTATTCTCTATCTTTATAAACGATCTATCTATTAGTATCCCCCAAGCTGTAACAATACAATACGCTGATGACTCCACTTTAATATCCTCAGCCACAGGGCCTTCTGAACTGCAGTCCCTCACCCAAAATACCTTTGAACTTGTAGAAGAATGTTTTCTCCAACGGTGTCTCCTCCTTAACCCTAAAAAGACAAAACTACTGCTATTTACACCTACATAAAAATCCACCCCACTTCACTTCTCTATCAAATCGAAAAATGGTACAGTCATATCTCCTGACACTACCACCAAACTCTTAGGAGTAACTATTGACCACAGCCATAATTATGATGCTCATATCAACACCACAATAAAATCAGTAAACCGAAAACTAGGCTCCCTTTATAAAATTAAGCCTTTCCTTCCTCCCATAACTAGAACTACTATTGCCCACACCCACCTTATCTGAACTCTCTTTTATGCTTCTCATATATATACAAATTTATCCAAAACCAACCTCCACAAGCTGTCAATTTCCTACAATAATATTGCTAGATTTGCCATCAGCTCCCCGTTTAGAACCCACCACTGCCAAAATTTGAATCAACTGGGTTGGCTTGAATTGCATAATCAAATCTTATTCCATCAACTGATTATTGCCCAAAAAATCCTTTATCACCCAGATAAAACACCAATTCTCGCAAGTCTAATTGCCCCATATAAAAATCTTTCAAGCCTTTGCTCAGCTAATAAACTTCTTGTATCCTGACTTAAACCCAACAATAAAGCAGGATATTCCCTTTTCTCTAACACTGTGGGGAAAAGATGGAATCTACTTCCTAGTGAACTTGCATCTCTGTCCTCTGCTACACTTTTCAAAAAGAAACTCAAATCACACCTTACCAGCCACTGGCTATGTCCCTGTACTAACCCTGACTAAGACTTTCTCTGTCTATTTTCATCTTTATCAGTTTTTCCTATGCTATTACTCACTTTATTGCCACTTTAAGCCCTCCACCTTCTAGTTGTACTTATTGTATCCAGGAAAGCCAGAACTGACATATCTCTGTCTCTTTTATGACTCCCCCCCCCCCCACTAACTCTCCAATCCTATTTTTAACTAGTCTGTTCTCATGTTACTTTCTCTTAACCTTCAGCTGGGAATCAGAAAGGGTTATCTCAACTCATGTTTGTTCTACATGTTCTTCTATATTCCATGTATGCTAAATTGCCTTGTAACACCTATTTTTTTTTGTCTGTCAAGCTATTTGTAACTCCAATGTTCTGTAACTGAAGTTTTAATGTTCTGTTTCTTTATCTGTTTTATGTGGAGCTTTTCTCCCCGGGCCTCTACTGAAAATGGACATATATCCAGTTAGACTAGCCGGGTCAACAAATGTAAAATTAAATAAATAAAATCAAAATACATTGTTAAGAGACCCAAATATTTCTGGAAAGAAGTCAAGCTACAGAAAAAGCAAAAAATAACCTCTCTCTCTCCTTTGTTCTTGGGCTACTGAAAACAAACTGTTGATCAAGCCTATAAAAAATGATGTCTTGCTGTTTGCTGCCCAGTGTAAGCTGCCATCACTAAATCAAATTTCCCCAAAAGAGAGCAACAGTAACTACATCCCCAATGTTACCAGACAGAAATATTTTGTCCTAACCCTTGATCCAGCCCTAACTTTTAGTACATATACAGATCTAATTACTAAGAAGATGCTCACATAACTTAAACTTTGCTAGAAGA
The DNA here is from genome assembly GCF_019279795.1 of Protopterus annectens. Lineage (NCBI taxonomy): Eukaryota > Metazoa > Chordata > Ceratodontiformes > Protopteridae > Protopterus > Protopterus annectens. The sequence goes on along the minus strand of NC_056739.1, from coordinate 1,346,090,776 downwards.
GCTCATATCTTTTAAGCCCCCTTATCAAGAACTGCAATTGCTTGGAATGTATGATTTCCAGACTTGAATATGACTTCCCAATTTTGTGCCTCCACTCTTTATTTAACAAATGTAAATGTCAAACTCTTGAACTTAAAATGTTTAGGTTTGTACTCCTAGCTGATCAAAAGTGCCATCACTGATGTCTTACAAAAATGCAAATGGCTCCCTATCCTCAGTCGGGCTACTCTCCTTCTAGCTTCTCCCTTTTTTAAAATCCAACAGTTAGAATATGGCCACCATTAACTAACAAGGGAAACAAACTACTCTTTCAGACATAGCCAAGAGGATAGCCCAACTTTAATTAAATTTCCCTTCAAAACTGTAATAGGAGAGAGAACTTTCTCAAGTTCTAACTGGAACCATCTCCCTGCTGAGGTAAAATAAAATCTTCAGATGTTATTCTAATTCAAAAAAACGCCCTTAAGGATTGCCTACAGAAGGAAGCTGAGTGCTTGCTTCAAGGACACTGACCAAGCAAGCTGTCATGCAGAGTTTAAGTCTTCCTATGATGGTACAACCATGAAAATAAATTTTACTCATTCTCAATGTAATTGAAACTGCCTAATGTGTACTGTTCATTACCTGCATTCATTCCTGCTGTAAATTTAAATTTCACTGTATGTATCTGTGCATATATCTGTACATGTGGCTATGTTTCATTGGTTATTGTCTTTTTGTCTTTGTTACATTTATCTACTTGTGCCTGGATCATGACTGAAAAGGGTGAGCAGAGCAACTTACCCACCTGGTTATCAACAGACTAAATAAATTAATAAATGATTACAACTCACACAATTGAATTACACCCAGTAGAAATTCACTCAGTTGTTCACTTTCTTCCATTGACTCTGGGAAACACACACACACACACACACACACACACACACACACACACACACACACACACACACACACACACACACACACACACACACCAACATGATAATAACTACATAATTGCACAACAGCAGGGAAGTGGCATATTCCCTATACAGATTGTACTTCAGTCTTGCACAGAATAAAAGGGGGCATCCTCACACTAACATTCAGTAAAATACCTCTCAGTCTCTTACTGCTGAATTTGCTAACAAACAATGTAACAACTTCTATAACAAATAAATGCTAACACATTTTCCCCTAACAATAATTCTATGCAGTGGCACCTTTTGAAGTGATCACCAGTATTAAAAAAAAACCTCAACAATGATAAACTTCAAATGTATTTTGAAATTCTAATGTTTTTCTTGATAAATGCAAAGGATTGCAGTAATTTCATACACATTAACTCTTCTGCTTGATGACATTTTAAACTATATTCAATGAGCCAAAATAACCCTACACAATCAATTCATATATACAAGAACTATTGGTTATACGCATAAATATGTAATTACCTAATAAGTATTTATGATAAGGGTGTTCAGGCTTGCATTTAATTTAACATGATGCTGATCAATGTGCATGTTTCATGTAAACCTCTCTTTAATGATTCTTTAAATATTTAATGTAATAATTTCTCATGAAAAATCATTTAAGACATTAATTGAAATGCTAATATAAGTGGTACATTTTGAGGATAAAAAATCTTCACAAAAATATGGGTGACAGCTCAAGTATTCCAAATAGTACAGACGTGAAGAACATGTCTTTTGTTGTAAGCTATATTGGGTCAGATAACAGGAAACACAATAGGAATGATAAACTTCAAATATTCTTTGAAATTCTTAGGATCATAGAAAGTTACTAAGCTATCAGCCCTGAGGCTCTTATAAGCCTAGCCAACAGTTTAGCCCATGTTTAGACAAGTCAGTACCCAAAGCCCTTGTCCATCAGGGACACAGGTGGAATCCCAGGGGTGTATTTTCTGTTTCCCATCTGGTTATCCAGGTTGCGCTTAAAAAGGGATAATGATGTACTCTGCTTGACGGGGAGAGGGAGTCTGTTCCACAGATGAGGGAATCTCTGAGACACAAATCTGTCCCGCCAACAAGTCCTATTGATGTCACAGACCAGGTTGAAGTTGCGCATGTGGGTTACTTGAGTGGAGCTTGACTTGCGGATATGCAGCAGTCCCAACAAGGTGAGGTCTGAGATTGTTTTGTATGCCAGACAGAGGTCACCTCTGAGGAGTCTGTGTGAAACTGTGAAGAGGGACAGGGCTTTTAGCCTATCTGTGTAGGGTAGATGTTTGAGGCCCTAGATTCTCCTGGTGAGGAACCTCTGTGGTCTCTCCAGCTACTGCATGTGCTTTGCGAGGTACATCCTGAAGGGGGCATTGTACTCAATAATTGGCCTTATAAGGGAAGAATACAGGGATGTTATGACCTCCTTGTCCCTGGATGAGATACCCTTACTTATGAGGTGGGCCATGTAGAAAACCTTTCATACAACTGAAGCAACATGGTGGTCAAAAGTCAGGTTTCGATCAACCTGGGTGCCCAAATCTTTCACGACTGATTGTGTGCATAGGATGATGTCATTAATGTGATAATATGTGGGGACGTCTGTCTTTCCAAAGGGGATTATGATGCATTTTTTGGCATTCAGCTTGAGGCCATGTTTCTAGCACCAGTCATTCGTCTGGGTGAGACGCTCTTGGAAGACATCCGCATAACTTGGGGAATTGATGATCGCACCCAGCTTGCAGTCATTTGCAAACCTGGTCAGCCATAGCCCATTGGTTTTGGCTTGCACCTCAGAGAAGTATATCCCAAATAACAGAGGCCCCAACACTGATCCCTGGGGTACGCCATTCATTACGGGTCTACTGCTTGATGTGGCTTCCCCTATTTTGATTAGGTGGGTTCTATCAGTGAGCCAGTTTGCTACCCATCTGGTAATATATGAATTGATGCCTAGTTGAGAGAGTTAATATGTTATGCCCAAGTGTGGAATAGTGTCAAAGGCTTTGGCCAGATCAAGGTAGGCAGTGTATACCATCTTCCCCTCATCCATGGCTTTGGTGACTGTCTAAAATAAGTCAGCCAGATTTAACAGACACGACTTCTGCTTGACAAAGCCAAACTGTGTGGGGTCGAGTGTTTGTAGGTTGCCAATGTCCCTGCTAATGAGGTCCCTGATAATCCATTCCATGGCCTTGCAGATCAGGCTAGTTAGGCTGATCGGTCTGTAATTTCCCAGACTGGTGGATGCTGCATTTTTTTGTAAAGGGATGACAGTGGCTGTCCTCCACTTGGCTGGGACAAAGCTGGTACTCAGGCTTTGGTTGAATAAGGTGTCTAATGGCGCTGCAAGTTCATGCCAGAGTTCATGTTGGATGCAGCTTGGGATGTTATTGGGTCCCATGGAGGCTGTATTTTTTTGCTTTTGAGAGGGAAGTGATGACCTGTTTCCTAGAGATAAGAGAAGGGGGTCAGGTACTGGGGATGTCCTGATTTACTGATGGGGGGCAGAGGGGGTGACGTTTTCATTGAATCTGTCAGCCAGTATGTTGGCTATATCTACAGCATTTGTGTATGTGGTGTTCTTGACCACCAGTTCTGAACAGATCTGAGTGCTTCCTTTGAGACTGCAGACATATGTGAAGAAGACCTTATGACTGCCTTTAGTAGATGTGACTAGTTTGGACTCGAAGTTGACTTTAGAGGATTTCACTAATGCTCTTATTTGCTTGTTCAGGCTAAGGAGCGATTGCTTCCAATTGGGCACCTGCGCCTCCTTGGTCCTGGACAACATTTTTTTCCTTTTGTTATATAGTTTATTTATTGCAGATGTCCACCAGACAGGTTTACTCTTCCTTGTGGAGGATGATTTTATCTTGTTGGGTATTCCTGATTCCATGCATCTATATAAATGCTTGCAATGTACTTTGGTGTAGATTTGGACATTGGTGCCAGTTCCTGCAGAGGGGGAGGGGCTGTGAAGCTATTTATACCATCCCTCAGGAGGTTGTAATCAACTTTGGAGAAGTTTTTATTTTTTTTTTTACCCTAGCTAGAGGGGGGTCAGTGGAGATGGTGACTTTGAAAGTGACTGCTTTATGGCTAGATCTTACCAGGGAGTATGATACTGTAGGGGTGCTGCAGTGGTTACTCATGTTGGTTAATATCAAGTCCAAGATATTACCACCTCTTGTGAGGGTATCGACTAGCTGTTCCAAGGCATTTGCATTGATAAAATCGAGGAATCTCAGGGCATTTGTGTTCTGGCATGAGTAGTTTTTCCAGTCTATGGTTGGGTAGTTAACGTCACCCAGGATTAGGGTAAAGGGTTGAATCTTAATAGATTTGAAGAGGTCCAGATAGGTGGAGTGGGCATCTTGAGTCAAATTTGGGGGTCTGTAGCTATCAATGGTTAACTGCATCTGGAGTGTCTCCTGTGCTTCTTACTGTTTGATCAGCCTGGAGGTGTGTGTGTCTTTAATATATATTGAAACTCCACCTCCTTTGCTTTGCTGCCCACAGTTTGGGGTCTGAATGTATGATAGGATAAGTAACCAGGTAAGGCTAAGGTGCTGTCCGCAGCTTTGAACTAGGTTTATGTGACTGCACAAATGTCAGCATCTTCAGGGTTAAGAATGCTTACAATGAGTGCAGTTTCATGTTTAGGCTCCTAGCATTTAGCAGCATGACCTTTAATTTGCATTTTGTTGAAATATTTATGTTGGTAGTATCAACCTTATGACTTTCCTTAAAAAGGCACTATGGGGGAGGCAAGGAAGTCTGAAGCCCAAGTGAGACAGATGCAGGCCATCTGTCGCAAAGCATCATGGTCTGTCGATCATACCTTCCCAGGCTGTCAGGTACTGGATCCCCCTGGAATGACACCAGAAACTAAGCCAATTGTTAAAGTCAATCATTTTCTGCTTGTATTGAGGCATCATTCTGGGTAATGGTAGAATGCTGCTTATGGCTAGGGACACATATTCAGCAATCTCAATCATGACTTTCTTCATATAGTCCAGGGAGGTATGTCTCAAGTCGTTCACACCAACATGGACTATGACAGAGTCATAACAGCACCTGTTGTTGAGAGACTTAAGTGCGTGTGTGAAATGGTGGATTCTGGCACCTGAAAAACAACTAACCGTGACTTTCTCCTTATCCATCCCGGTGAGAGGCACATCTGTGTGTCTCAAAATGGAGTCTCCTGTGACTAATATGTTGGGTTTATAGTTAGGCCTTAGTGATTGTGAGACACAGCTGGGTGGACTATGCATTGTATGTGGTATGGAAGGTTCACACGTGTTTTTGCCTGTGAGGTCTCCTTTGTTTGGGTTTGTTTTTGTTGAGAATCTCCACATTTGTGGGTGTGCGTTGTGTAGCTGTGGGTAGTGTCTGAGGTGTAGTGATTGTGTTGACAACCTTCTCAGTGCCAGATATACTGGCTTGTGAGGGAGAGAGCATATACTCTAGATTCTTAATGTAATTGCATCTTTCACAAATGGTGCCCCTAGGTGGTAGTATATGGTTGTCCATGTACATGAGGTAGTTGCTACATTGTCTCAGGATGCCCATATCAACCAGGCTGGCAGGAGAAACCAAAGGAAATTGTTATATTTGTCAGAATCTGAGGGAGAGAGACCAGGGAAAGCTAAGGGGTAGGCATAAAGTCCAAGTGCTTAAACTAAAACTAAGTGCTTAGAATAATACTTACAATTTAAACAGACTAAAAACAAGCAGTAACAAATACAACAGAAAAGATGCAATTGAACACTTTAGAGAGCAAGTACCAGTAAAAGCAAGATGAAGTAATAGAGCAGGTGGAGGAAACACAAATACTGTAAAAGCAGCTGAATAAAGTGTTTTTTAGTAAAGTGGAAAGGGGGAAATGAGGAACAGAAGATAACTCAAGGTTAAGAAACTAGGGGAGTTGGCCTTCCCAAATGTTCTCTCTGTATTAGGTAGAAAGAGCTAATGAGTGTCCCAGATCAAATTTACATTAGGGACGGGCAACTGCAAAACCACCAAGTTTATGAACAAGACAATAGGGAGGCAGGGTGGGAAACTATGCTACAGCTACTAGCCACACTATTTTAGGCATACTACAGAAATGTTTATCACAGCAGAAGAACAGCAGTGAGATACTAAATGAAAGTTTTAAACCGAAAAAGGAGCAAGGAGATCCTACAGAATGCTTTTAACTGCAAACAAATAAGTTATATGATACACTCATTGGCAGGAAAATCAGAACAAACAAATGCTTAACAAATTGAAAAGAATTCCAGTTAATTCTTTTCACTCGGTGAAAGTTAGTTAAAAAAGCTTTACAAACAGTGAGACAGTAACAAAAGTGATTTAACAGGCCCAGTAAGGCAGACAATTGCAGTACAACAGTGCAGATTAGTTTATAGCAGTAAAATGCAGTAAAAAGTAGGCAGCAGACAATAAAAAGTGCAATAAATGGTAAGAATAAGCAATAAATAGTAAAAATAAACAAGAAAGCAGGATACTTATTGTTGTATATCACAGGTCAGAGTTGTGTTCAGTGCCCCTTCTCCGGTCAGCTCAGTGTGAGTAAGCAGAAACCCTCTCAAAGGTAGGGCTTTAGTAGCAGAAGGTTCAAACCAGAAACAACTTAAAAAAAAAAAGCTCAAAACAACCAATGAGGTACTTACTCCAAGGCCTAGACCAGACAAAATTTAGCAGCCAGTGGCTAATCAACACACTTATCTCACAAAAGTGAAGAATGGCTTCTGCTAATCCAAGATGGCCTACGTGCAAAAAAGTTAGAGCCATTTCATGTACACTGTTTTGCTTGGTGACCTATTTTAATGTATATACAAATGAGCTGTTTTGCTTGATGACCCATTTTAAAGTATATACAAACGAGATGAAATGACCCAAAGTAATACATAAATTCATATATACAAAATTACTGGGTTATTCTCCTGAATCTGTAGTTATCCATTGCATATTTAAAATACTGCTAAGGGATGCATTTAATTTAGCATGGTTCTGCTCAACATATATTCTTTCTATAAGTACCTCTTAAAGCTAAATCAAAGTCCTTATTTGGAATACTGTTGTATAGTTGCACTCTTGGGAAAGGTTTAATTGAGTGGAAATGTTATGAATAGTTCTAGTTTTCAAACATAAAAAGAGATGAAGAGAGTATCAGCGTTTGTGGGTAGCACTGTAATTACATTTATAAAGGGTATGGAAGGGTGTAATTATAATTATTTCTTCTCAATAATCACCTAGAATGTAATTTGAAATGCTAATACAAGTGTTTTACTTTGGTGGGGGGAAGGAAAAAGAGAAAAAACAAAAATAAAGTGTGCCTCATGGCTTGAGCTGTCCAAATCAAGCAACTTTCATGGAAATATCTTCTTTTGTAAGCTGCACTGTTTTAGCAGGCAAGAAGCATATAAAAAAAAAAGAAAACTATGGCAGTAAGAATGACAAATTGCATCTGTACCTTGCAACATTAAGTTCTTATTGATCTAGAAAACAAAGTGTACTTATTTAATACACATTAGCTGTCCTGTCCGATGACTTGTTTAAAATAATATAAAATCGAAGTGAAATGATGTTCTACAGTGAGTCAATTTAATTATACAAGAACTACTGGTTGTACTCATGAATAGACAATTACCTAGTAAATATATATGGTGACGTTACTTGAACATATATTTATCATTATATACTGCTGATTAATGTATATTCTTTGCACAAATTCTTTCCTTAAACTAAGTTAGATCCTTAATTGAGAATATTCTTGTATGTTTCACTGTTGTGGAGAGGTTTGTCTGAAAAGAAGTGTAATAGATATTGCAACTTTTTAAAAGTATAAAGACAGGGATTCCTTTATATCATTATGATGGCATACAAAAGAAAACATGCATATGAACAACCATGTATTAGTAAGTATAGTGTAAGAAGAATTAAAAGTCTGGAAGTTCTTTAATACAATATAACAAATCTGTTTACTTTGTATACAAACACATTAATTTTTTATGTATTTGTCTTTTGTTGACTTGATTAGTCTCAGTAGTCCAGTGGCCTTTTTTCAGTGGAGACTTGAGCAGGTTTTTTGTACTACTAGGGGAAATTTGACTATGACACTGAATAATCCACCTTACTCTTTTTCTGTTTGTAAGCCACTGGTTGCAACAGAGACAGAGCATGATGAGTGATGCAAATTGCAGCAGGGAAAAGAGGAATCTGTGGAAAAATGCTGGAGGCAGCACTTATGGATGAGAAGGAGTCAGCAAACTTACCCATTTAGGTAGTTGCTGAAGAAAGGAGATTGGAGTCTGTGGTTACAGTTTTTGCTGAAAGAGGAATGGAAGACTCCATTGTATGTCTTCTTATGAATGAAGATGAGCCAGAGGACATCATTGTCATTCCATGGTCATGGGCTGTTGAACTGGTCCCAGAAGATGATGAAGGGTGAACCAGAAGTTTGGAAGATATTGTGCAGTGGGAAGGTAAACCACAAACACTAGCACACCCATAGGCACAGGAAGTGGGAGAAGAAGTGACTACAAAGAGAACATATGCAGCAGTTGCAACTGCTATTGAGAGAAGAACAGAACAGAGTATTAAGCAGAAAAGAAAGCCTACAGTTTTTTTTTCTAAAAAAGACTTTGGCATTAACGGGTATCTTATTTTGGAACAAAATAATTGAGCCATTAGGATTTATTATATCACACATTGATCCTTAATTCATTTTGGAAAGGAACAGTTTAGTAATGTGACATCTGAGACTTTTGAATTAATGTAAAAAACTGAGTATGTAATTGACTCAAAGAAACAGGAGTATCCTTGGAATAAATATGTGCTTAGGCAGTTACTTCAGTGTTAAAATTGAAACTAGCAGGTTATGACCTGGAACAACAGGAGATTAAGGACTATTTTCTATCTACATCTATGCACTTTATGGACAAATTATATGATGAAATGTAAATTTGTATTGGGGATTTGAAATATGGGGCAACACTGCAAACAATTAAAACATCGTGAAGCATATTCCAGGTGTAATTCTGCTTGATGCAATCAGAGGAACTTTTAGATATTTGGGACAGCCTATTTTTTGTGGTACTGAAGTTCATTTGATTAATTTCATTAATGAATGTACGAAAAGGCAAAATAATGTGTATTGACCAGTAGGCCATATAGCTAAAAACTGTAGGTACTGAAAATCTAATGAATGTTGGTGGTATGACAGTGTTAATGAAAATGACAATATGGTACAAACTGTGCAAGCTGAGTTACCTGGTGAAGAAGTATTAACCTGGTCATAATGCAAATTGTGAGGGTAGGGAAGATGTTCTTGTAGATAAAAGATAAAATGATAAAGAATGGCTGGTTTTAGGGCAAAAGTCTAAACAGTATGAAAAGATACATAAAACAAACGAGATGAAAGATATTACTATAGGGAATTGGGTTAGACAATGGAAAAGAAAAAATGGCTTCAAAGACAAACTGATACAAAACAAAGATAAAGCATAAGTTTTTTTTTTTTGTCATTTTCTTTAATGTAAACAGTATATGAAATGAAGTAAGAATTGCTGTAGTACCATGCCTTAACCAGTTAAATGTGACAACATATGCTTATTAAATATATGTTTAAATAATATAAAATAGAAAGAACAGTTAAATCTGGTATGTAGAAGGAAACTTATAATCTCTATGGATAATTGTTTATGTTTTGGAATCATAATATTATATGAGGTGAATTATTATATTGCTGTTTATAAAGTTACTATTTGTCCAGGAAGGTTAGTAGTATTAGATTGTTGTATTAAATGATAAGTAATAAGACTTGTGACAGTTTATGCATTTACATCAGGTGCTAAAAGAACATGACTTTTTTGAAGAAATAAAAAATATTCAAATGTAAGCATAGCTAAATTGATTTTTTGGGAGAGTGTAATTGTGACATTAGTGGAATATAAAGAAAACAAGGGAGATAAATTAAACTATGTAAAGAATATTTTTTACAATTTTGATTTAAACAGGAATGTAACTATACTCAAATGAAGGGAAAGGTAAGGACAAAACTTGACTTTTTGTATTGTTAGAGAGATTAAAGGAAACTAATACTGGCACTTTACTTTTTGGATTTTCTAATCATGTAGCAGTATGGCCTATTTTTGGACCTAAAAATGTTATTATTGATGAAGAAAAGGGGTGTAACAGATTAAGTGGTTACTGTTCAAAATTACATGCATTGCAAGATGAATGGTAGGTATTATTTACAGATCATTTTCAAATGAGAGATTTTCATAGGCCTTGATTAGTGTGGTGACTTGTTTAAAAAAGAAAATATATGATTATGTATCTTAATGTAGAACGTTTGTGGCATAAGAGGAAAATGGAGATTTATGACACTGTCAGAAATCAAAGGAGGTTATACAGGGTAATAATGAGATGGCAATCGTACAGCAAACATTAGTGCTTATGTTGAATGAAGCAAATGTAAGAGATATGTTGTTAAGGCAAAATACATTGTTAAAGGTGGAAAGGAAGAGATTAATTTTTTAAGTAGGGAAATAAAGTAAAATAAAAGTTTGCTTCTGGAAGTACAGAATAAGAAATGTATCATAGTTAATAAGCAAGAAGACAATTAAAGGTGTAGAATGTGTTAAAGCTATATATGCATAGAAACAGATTATACTAAATGTAGAATGGGGAGAGGTGAAAACATTTCTAAAGAAATAATGGATAAACTAAGCAGATAAATAACTATTGAGGAACTTCAAAAAGCAGAGAGAGAGAGGAATGATTGAGTCTATACCAGGGAACTATGGTATTGATTACAAAATTTAGAGAAAAATGAACAAAGAAGAACAGAAAATTTTCCTGCAGTGATATGTGAGTGGGTAAATCAAGGCATAAGTTGAACATGTGTAGAAGTGTTCTTAAACATATTTGGAAGAAGGAAGTTAAAAACTACTGAGTAACTGGAAACCCATATCAATATGTAATGTGGATTATAAAATAGTCATGATAATTTTTCAAATAAGGTCTACCAATGCCATAAAAGAGGTAATCAGGGAGAGAGTATATGGGATTAAAGGAAAGGGTAGTAGAGATATGTTGGTTATAGTTAAGGAACTAATAAATTAATTTGCACAAAACCAAACTGAAGCTAAATTAAAAGGGATGTAATAATATATGTCATAATCTGTTATGGAATATCTTAAAACAGTGTGATATTTCAGATACAATTATTGATTTTATGACAGCTATATATGAAAATGCGACTACAGAAACATTAGTAAATTATTGGTTCAGCAGAGAGATTAAACTTAAAAGAGGTGTACATCAAGGATGCCCAAAGAATATGATATTTTTGTTTTTGGTTGGGTAATAAATACAATTAAAGAAAAAACTACAAACAAACAATACATTGATTTATTGAAACTGCCTGTAATGATGTGTGTTGCAGATAATACTATTATACTAGCTAAGAACAAGGTATGGGTGAATATTTCTTATGAAAGTTTTGTGCTTTCTTCGGTGGGTGGTTGAATTAGATTTAAGAAGAGAGAATAGTACATATTTTATGAGGCATGGTACTGAAGTATTATGAATTAAATTTGTGGACAGATTATACTAAAACAATGAAATGACATAATACAAGATATCAAGGATTTCATTTTTGCATATAAATCACATGACTAATATTTTCAGATTATTTTATTAGGCATGATACTGAAGTATTAGATATTCCTTTTTGGAGACAGATTACATTAAAACAGTAGAATTACATAATACAAGATATGAATGAGTTAACTGTTGCATGGAAATCATATGGCTATTTTTTTATAGAAAAAAAGCATTTACTTAATACATTTTGCAATATTAGGATAGCTAGGTTATTTGGTAGAGTATTCATGTTTTCATGAAGGCATGAAAAGGATATAGTAGAAGTTGTTTTTCATGCAGTTTGGGATTCTGGATTAAGTTCTGTAAAAGGGGGTAAAGTATGCAATACAAAAGATAGAAAAGTTTTGAGTTTAATAAATCTATTAGTTTTAGGCATATTGTATTTATTTTGGGTATTGAATGTTATATGTACAGTTTGTTGAGACTAAAATGTTAAATGTAAAACACATCTTTAAAACAATACAAACCAGGAAGTGTAAAAGATGAACAAATCGAAGGAGATGCTTCTGAACATATGAATAAAATGAAAGAATGGAACAGTCACATAACAGAAGTGAGAAGAATATGAAAAGTTGGTATGAAAACATTATGGATAAATGTTACTGAAATTACCCTTGGCAGGGAATAGAAAATTAAAGAAAATAAGCTATTAAAAGTAGAAAAAAAAAGATCTGGCTATATTAAGGAAACTGATAATTGTTTTGTGAGGAGTGATAATTAATGAACTTTCCAGTAAAGTCAGATATGAAGAACAAGTAGTTATGCATGTAAAAAGGAAGAAACCATTGAGTATTTTAATGGTAGATAAACAGAATATTGAAACAAAAATGAATACACAAGCAATTATGTATGTTTTTATGAAGGAGTTGAAAAAAGATAAGTGGAATATAATGGATAAGGAATTTGTTTCATGCATTTGGCATATTTTTGGCTAGATGCAATGAAGTTGTGAATAATACAAAAAAAATGTAAGGAGTGTGAAATAAGACACAAGCCAGAAAAGTGGTTACTAATGAAAGAGTGAGAAGGAAAAGGAATAGAAGATATTATCAAGTTTGTGTTTGATATTGTATAGGTTTATAAGTATATACTGGGCTAATGATCACCAGGGCCTTTATAAGCCTAGCCATGCGACCCAACCCAATTATGTCCCCATGGACCAGCTACTACACAGATAGAGGCAGAAGCTGGAGGTGTCTCTATTGACATCAAAAATAAATATACCTTGAGGCTGGTCAGACAGGATAATGCACTTGAGCTGCTCTACTGCTCCATGTTCAAATCACCATAGACAAAATCCAATATCACTTCCTTGCCAGCTGTAGGTCCCCCTCTATGACCTAGGAAACTCATAACATGTATTTAACTTATTAGAAACACTAACCATCCAACCGAATACTACATTCACAGGTGACTTTAATTACCCCACTATTAATTGGGAGTCTTATACAACACCAAACGTGCAGGCACAGAGATATCTGGATTTTGTAAACACAAACTCCCTGAGCAAAATAGTCAATACACCAACCAGGGGCGCAGCCATAATGGATCTGGTCCTCACTAATATGGGAGAGTGCTGCTCACCCCCTACTGTAATGTCTTCCCTGGTAAAGTCAGACCACAAAATGGTCTCCCTTGAAGTAAAAATAAAACCTGGACCCCCAGCTAAAACTGTAATATTCAGGAACTACTCTAAGTCTAACATCCTCCTATTAAGTGATAACCTGGCAAAATTTCAAGCCCTCATAAATACTGAGAACACTGCTGCCTATGCAGAACTGTTCACAGAAACCCTGTACAAACATGATAATAGCTGCAGAGAGGCAGCTGTACCCACAGAAGTCTGATTTTAACATTGTCAGAGTACACTTTATAGAGGATGACATTATTATAGTGTCACAGGTAACATACACTGTTATAAGACTTGTTTGCAAAGCCAGGACTCGTGATATGATTGTGCAAGCACAATTTGCAAAAGTACATATAAATTCATCTTGGCAAACTAGACTGTCAGGAATCCATATTGCAGAAGTGAGACAGACATGTGCCTGTTTCTCAGGTAATTTTGTAGATGACAAACACACACTTTAGAAACAGCAGTTGTGCACTGATGGATTTAGGTGTCTCCATAGGCAGATGAAGCTATGTCAATATTAATACAAGTTACTGACAATATCAATGGGATATGGTCATGGATGACCAATGTCAAGTGTCACTATAAACCCATACCAAATGTAACAATGCCTTTATGCTCTGTAATTCTGGAGTCTGTCAGTGGCTCATGTCCTGTATATCATTTGCAAGTGCATTGCTGCAGGCACGCATGAATGTCAGAAAGTATGTGTTCAGTCAAACGCGCATGTCACTGCCCTTCTCTTGTGCTTATGGATTTCCATGTAGTGGAGGATTACAGCACAGTAACCAGAGTTAGAGATGCCAAACACCTCTTCACATATCACATCACAGGGCAGATGATTTGCTCAGAATGATGACAAAGTATTAGTGCATGAGTGATTCAGATTTCAGGAATTCAACTTGGACTTGTGAAGTAGCAGTGTCCACTGGTGCTCATTGCCAAACTGTGCTCATATAGGTTCATGCAGTAACTGACTTGACTTGGGTTAACTGCAAAATACATCTGTTTGTTGTTAATGTTTCCCGTGTCAGGCTTGCAAGATATGGTATGGGAGACATTGCTGGCAGCTAGTATGATGTGCGTTCTGTAGTCTATCTTTGAAATCTTGTGGCCAAAGTTTTATGACTTAAATAGCTGTTGGCCTTGCCTTCCCATCTGCGTGACATTAAGCACCGAGCAAACACATTTCTCTGCTTGAGGAAAACAGTGAAAGATTTAATATAGTATGCCCTCCTTCTCACAAGCAGACTCAGTGGCAATGGGCAGCTGTCAGCACTCTGGACAGTACTGAGTGTGGAAAATACACCTGCTGCCTAGCTTTTTCTGTGGCACAAGGTGTAGTAAGAGTAAGTTCCTGGTCAGAGCACAGGTGAGCCAGAGTTTAAATCCAGATGACTCTCGATTCTCTTTTTTGAAAAATGGCATCAAGATGTCATTAGCTAAATAAACGTGATCAGGACTGCAAATGTGACTAACAATGACTTCATTAAAGTATATGTCTTCCCCAAATTGTATCAGTAATGCCTACCTCAGTACTCTTCTACAACTAGTAGCTGTTTTGCAGGCCTTGCTGCAAATCATAAGTTAATTGTGTGTACAGCTTGCTACAAATGACAAGGGGTGGTACATCTTTTGAAATGATTAGTATGACTGAGCCGATATGCTAACTATTTGTGTAGGGCAAGATATCCTGAAAAATGTATGTAGTATGCTTCTTCATAGCAAGGAGTGTTTCCACATCATATTAGATGAACTTTTCATCCATCAGCACCTGAACATGACACAAAGGGAATCATGCATGCTACAGGAGCATTGATCACCAATTGAATCAAGGTAATATGTTTATATTATCCATCAGCAGAGTCATGTCAGTATGCAGAAACCATGAGATGACCTATATATCCATCAGTCTAATAGATACACTCCCTTAAAGGGGATGGGAGTGAAGGGGTGCATACAGGGTGAGATGGAAATACACATAACAATGTTTTGTGTAATGTAATATTCATGGTCATGTTTTTTGGTGTGTTCTCATTATTCAGCTGCCATGCATGAAGTGACTGACATGGGGTAAGGAAAATTTAACAGAGGGACAACAGGCTTATGACAAGCAGAACAGAGTTGGATTAATATGTCATAGTTGTTGGGATGGATTTCATTACAAACATTTCTTTCAGCCAGTATCCAACATATCTCCATGAGAATTCAATGCTGTGCAAATGTTAAGATGTGGGTGATTAAATATATCATAAACATATGACATAACATCACACTAAAAAATGATGTGAGATGCATCTGGAATTGAACCCTTGACACTATGGGCAAAACATTCTTCAGTCAAGTGATTTATGTCAACACTCCAACCTAGGAGGTTGTACTTTGTTAGATCCAGCAGTATACAGAACTGTCAAGGTGTTTCTTCTTTAACTCTGTGTTGCTGTAGCACCACATGTGCACCATTGCATGGAGATGACTGGACTAGGGCGACAGAAGGCAAAAACTCACCAGACTTTGCCATAGGACATGAAGAGCCATTCACTGCTGCTCAGTTGTGGTGCATGGTGCCAACCTCTGTGCAAATGCAGACAACAAAAAGTGAAGGCTTTTTTTATGGGCCATTTCTGGGTATGTGTGTTGTTTGAGATTCTATTTTTTGACCAGATTAAAGGTGTGAAAATGTGGTTGATAGGAAAGTTGTGAAGTGAAAGAGTAAGCACAGGGAAGAAAAAAAGGGGAAATAATAAAGGATTTTGAAGGAGGGGATTAGGAAAGAGCCATAGAGATCCACTTTTTCCACACAGTAATGTGCACATGTAGAGAAAATCTGATGGATTTGGACTATCACCACAAAAAAAGAAGTGAACTGAGTAACATAAAAGTTTAATAAAACAAGCAAAGCTTTCAGGTCACAAACCCTTCATCAGTGTTGACATCATATCCTACTGCCCCATATTTAAACAAATTCCAATAAATTACAGTCAATCACAAATCACAATCAATTAACATAGTCACTTAACATTCAAAAACTCTCAAGAAAAACCTCATGAAGCATGATATTTATATATAAAAATACATATAGAAAATATCATAAAAAATGTGTGTGTGTGTGTGTATATATATATATATATATATATATATATATATATATATATATATATATATATATATATATATATATATATATATAAATTACATAATTCAATGTTATTGCAAACAATTCTGTCTATGTTATAGGTTTTATAGACACCATATGGTTTAGCCCAGGTGCCTGATCTGCACATAGCATTAGAATCCATTTATATTCTTTTATTTCAAGTTTATTATTTATATCACCTCTCCTGATCACACTAGTAACATAACCTATAACTCTGAAAGTAAAACAGTGTGATGGATCAGTATCAGTAATATGTTTATCCAAAGCATTTGTCATGACATTACGTCTAATGTCTGAATTATGTTCTATTATTCCATCTTTTAATCTCCTAGTTGATTTACCAACATAAAAACCATTACATTGCTTACACGTAGCCAGGTAAACAATGTTAGTCGAATTACAAGTTGCAGTACATCTAAATTCAAACTTCTGACCAGTTTTGGGGTGAGTGTATGTGGTGTCTATGTTAATATAATTACAAAATAAAAAATATAATATCACCGTTCTCCAAAGTGTCCTCTGGCAACATGTAACACCAAAGATCTCAAAGTAAAATACCTTAGGACACACCACGAGAAGTAAAAAAATCTGCTTTTATTCAATTGAACAGGAAAAAATAAAATAATTAATATAATTACAACAACAATTGTAACATGGATATGTTCCATTCCTACTTCCCATCACTCTACCAGTATTAGGTCTAATGTCTTTATAACATAACTGTTGTTTCAAGTTGATATAATGTCTGTAAGCAAATCTGGGAGTGTCACTAATTAATTGTTTTAATTCTGGTAGGGATCCTAATATTCCACAGTTGTCAGATATAATTTTCATAATCTGTGGGGTACTCCTAGTATAGGTCATAATATATCTCAATGGAGTCTGGTTAACACTCTGGGTGACTGTAGGTATCCCCACGTTTCTTACCTCAATATTGAAGTATGGAGTGGCCGTACTATGTCTTAAAGATTTAACTTCATTGAAACATTGGGAAAGCATATCAGTGTTATACACCCTCTCAGAAAACAACTGCATCATCCCTTTGGTTTGTTCCTCATAAGTTTGTGTGTTAGTACTTATTCTGCTTAGATGCAGCCTTTGTGGTTTTACTATACCTTCAAATACATGTGGAGCATGCATATATTTTTTTATGAAGATATTTATTACCATGTGTTGGTTTTCTATATACTGAGGTATGTTTGTTAACACCATCATATTGGACAGCGACATGCAAGAAATTAACTTTTTCATGGGAATAAACCATAGAAAATTTCAAGAAGTCAGTACTATTATTCAAAAGTTCAACATATTGGATCAGTTCATCACAACTACCTTCCCAGGTGAATTTGTTTAAATATGGTGCAGTAGGATATGATCAGACCAAACCAAAAATACGCAGGGAAGACAAAGTGCATGGATCAAACAATAAAATCAAAAACGGTTTGCTTTTATTGTATTTATGGGATTTGCCACAATAAATTTCTAATATATTTTTTCATCTTTCCCTTGTGCTGGATATTTTTTGGACTCAGCAGTAGGATATGATGTCAACACTGATGAAGGGTTTGTGATCTGAAAGCTTTGTTTGTTTTATTAAACTTTTACGTTACTCAGTTTGCTTCTTTTTTTGTTAATTCTGCATTGTGAACTGCAGTTTCACTTGAGTTCATGGTTATATTGCTTGTCCTATTGTCACCACAACACAAACGGGTGACAGCAAAGCAATGATGTTGTACAGCCAATTGGACCAAATCAAGTGTGTAGAGAAGATACTTACACAAACTGGAGAGGTAAGTATGGGAGATTTTTTTTTTTTTGTTTTATGGATTCCAAACAGAGAAGAAGATAGGGAACGGGATATAGAAATGTGAGGGTCAGGTAGGTACTGTAGGTGAGGAAGCAGGTGCAGACAAACAGGACAAACAAGACAGATACAGGGATGGTGATGGATACAACAGGTTGGGGACATCACAATTGGGAATAGCTCGGGGACATCGGAGGGGCATGCCTGTCAAGCATGGGAAAAATGAGAATCTAATCCTCACCCTCGGAACTGTCATCACTGCCTTCTTCCTCAGTTCCATTTAAGACTGCTTGATGCGTGAATCTATTTTCTGTTTTAATGAGCAACCTCTCCTGGTGGCTGATGTAGCCACCAAGACCTGTCTCTATTAGATCACAGCATCATCCCTGGCAGCTCCTGCAGGTGACATAATCTCTGCCTCTGCCAATACTTGCAGAGGGTACTATCTGCACAAGCAGTTGGGGCAATGCTGCCTGATATGGATGGGCCAGGCATTGCAGAGTCTGCAGAGGCAGTACTGCTAGGTTGATTCCCAGAGGTGCTGGGTGTTGGTGAGGTAGCCGGTGGAGGGTTGGCAGGCTGTAGTGGTTGGTCCATCTCCCTGTGCTGAAAAGCATTTGATTTATTGGCAGAAAAGTATGACATCAAAAAGGTGTTATTCCAGGTAATCCACAAAAAAAAGAGATCGTGATAAGTGGTGGAGGTGAGACAAAAAAATAGAATATTAGAACCATGAAATGTCACATTCATGCTTTACTACAATACGTATGCTTTTCTTATTATGTGAGCTGTAGAGCTTTCAAAATCCCAAAAATGAATGTGAATTATTACAAGTAATCCTTAGAATATGCTCAAATTCAATGTATTTTAACTTAACATTGCATTAAAGCCAATATTGCTGCATTTCAAATGTAGAAGTGATACTTGTTGGATGTAAATCTATAGGTTACTTGTGGGAATTGAACCCACGTAATCTGAATACTCTATTACAATTGCTTAATACAATTAGCAAGCGCTACAGAAGAAAGCATGCATGCTTGCTGTTACAGTTAAGATATGCATGCTGAACTTGATAGTGATATATGGAATCACAATATATTTATTACAGTCAGAGTCAGTTGTATTGCAGACATACCCCTTGCCTCTTTGAGTCTCTCCAGCCTCTCTGTATGTGCCTTCCTGTTCACCAAGAATTTTTTCTGCAGCTGTAAAATAGAAAATGAAAGAAGGGAGATGAAAGTACAATACATACCAGTCTTGGTTGTCTACATCATTCATTATCACGTAAAGTTGTTTGATCTGTAAACTTATACAGCTGGGGGGTGTCAACAGTTCAAATATCATCCAGCCAATTGTTGAGTTGTGCCTGCTTCCATCTCTTTAGATTACTAAATTGGTGCCTACATTGCTCCTCGGTGTGTTGTATGTCAGTCGCACTAGAGACAGCCTTGGCTAGGCTGTTTGAAGCCTCAGCCTTGTACTGAGACCTGTTATAGTTCCTCTGCAGCAGCCTATGACTGTAGCACTTCATGATGAGTGCAACAAATATTTTTGACTCCTTCACACCCCACCTCTGTGCTCTTTGCACCATCCTTCCCATCTCCTGCCATGTCTACAAAGGTCCACCATCAACACTCTCAATGTTTTTCCACCAGTTTCTGATATTGCATTTTATGACCAGTGCGCAAACATGATAACCATGTTTGCCTGATGATAAGTGAAGAGAAACATTGCCACTGATGTAAAATCTAATAAATTAAAAAAAAAAAAAAAAAAGAAAGAAACTTTGCCAAACAAAAGAGGAAGGGAGTTCATAAAACATGAATGACAATGTGACATTTGGCATTGATTTATTTAGTATGTGTGTTGCTGGTCACACTTTGTCCACTAGTCAACACTGAAATGCTAAATGATTTGGCTTTTAAGCCATGACTTTGGCAGGAACAATAGGATGACTTGGTACATATTTTCTGGGGAGTTACACACTGTTAAATGTAATTTGTGCAATGTGGGATTCAAACCTATGTAAAAAAAGAATGCATACATTTCCACACGGGTAATTATTCCTCATTGTCACAGAAGTGTTTGTCAGCGATGATCATTACAGATGTACAGCTTAAATAGTGACTGGTGCTATACTTCAATAAGCCTGTATGTGTGTGATGTTAAAATGTCCTGGCTTATGCATTCTCAGGTGTGATGCAGGACTAATGCTAACAATATACTGGAAATGGATAGACTTGCATGACTTTAGTAATAGAGTTTGGAGCTATGATACATACCTCACAATACATTCTGTTTTATAGTTATACTTTGGTTATGGGAAAGATGTAGATGATAGCCAGTAAACTACTGTGTCCATCAGAGATATGCAATGCATTTTTATTGCATAATCATCATTGTCATGTTAAACCAGTTACACACGACACGTGATGCCTACAAAAGTATGTGCATCTAAGAAGTAATGATACCTTTCTGTCAGTCAACCTGCTATGCATAGCTGTTGGCATGTAGCATTACCTTTATAATCAAAGTTTTGTGAAAAATTACAGTAGGACACCCTTACTAAAAAGTGGCGTGTACTGGATTTGAACCTTGGCTCATTTGTGTTCTGACCAGGAGCTCAGTGCACTTATCCCTAATGCCACAGGGAAAGGGAGGAAAAAAAATTATTTTCCACACTCAGTACTGTCCAGAGTGTTGGTCTCCCTACATTGTCGCTGAGCCTGTTCCATGGAGGAAGGTGAATCAAATAAAATTTTTCCCTTTTTTCTTTAAGTAGTGAACACTGTTTGCATATAGGTACGCAACATGCAAATGTAAAAGGCAAGTGCGGACATATAGTACTTGTGTAAATACTCATTATGACCCTTCCTCTATAAAACTAACTATTTTGGGAGTCCAACTGCACTTTACCTATGTTCTCGGTTTTTCAGCTGAAAGTATTTACACCTTGTGCCACAGAGACAATCTGGTAACAATTTCTTTAGTCATTACCATCCATGTTGCTGACTGCCATTCAATGCCTCTAAGTGTGTTTGTGGTTTGTAAGGTGACTGAAATAAAATTTTTACATTTTAAGCAGCTAACCATGTTTGCACTATACCATGCACCACACACATGGAAGAAGAAAAAGAAAAGAAAAAAGGGAAGCAAAGGTTAAACAATTATACAGCTCTGGATCTGAGCCATCCGATTACTGCACTTACACAGTTATAGTGGGTTATCTCTCTTTGTCACAGACACAGCTTTGCAATAGCAATCGATTAATGTGCATGAAAGCAATTAAAATTTCATACCCAGTATTAAACGTTCATACAGTTGGACATTCTCAGTTGATTGTAAATACATACAGTACATAACGTATTTTAGTGGAATGAGTGAATACACTAAAACTGCAGCTCTGCTTTCTCTTTGTATTCTAGAAATAATTCCCTTATCTCTGCTTTAGTATTACACATGCAATCTCTAGTGCATATTCACTCTAATTTTTCTTTCACGGTATTATACAAATACATGACAGTCATCAACAGTTTTCAGCAAAGGCAGAAAACTCTTGTTATGCCAGGGAAATATAAATGTGAGGTGTTTGTTTTTTTGAAAAGCTCACTGCAGTTAGTTCCACTCATTGTAAGGGTACCCTCACTGACACAACCACTTCAGTGTAGTGTGTCTGTGCATTACTGTGTTTTGCTTCAGGCAGTGTAATCATCCACAGCTGCAAGCCATTAGCACTTAACAATGGTGTAGAGGCTACACTATGTTTACATCTGATATGCAAAGTCAAAAGTTTGGTATTCAGCAATTCTAAAGAGTTCACACCTCATTTGCATCTTCAAAGTGCTCAGATGGCTGAATTTACACTGAAAGGTAACGGTGTAGCTAGGGAACTAGAAGGGGAGGAGAATGTTGTCAATCATGCTTATTGCTCCACCTGTGGAAGTGTACGGATACATACACTTTTTGGACTGCATTTTCTTTAGTGGGTATTTCACTTGCATGGGCCAGGTTATTTGGTAAGTTGCATAAGTATATATTACAGATGTTAGTCATGTCAGATATTGATGGCATTGATTTGCTGGACACCTTACACACATTCTACTTGGCTTCAATTACAAGTATCAGATAGGCAGGGATCTAACATTCATTCATGTTCTTGCACGTTAATTTTTCTATTACAGGTTCAACACTTAATTTGATAGTCCTGCAGTTACAACTGTTGTCATCTTGGGCTGACTCTGACTGATGCTAGCAGTACACAGCCATTACCTAGGGAGGTAAAGGTTGTGAGTATTGCCTGGCATCAATTTCTGTGTATGTTTGGGCATAGGATGAAAGGTGTACCCCTCAGGTAGTCAGGATGTGTGCTATATGTTGCCTCTTGCTCAGAGCAAGGGCATAGTGTGCACACCTACATCTACCTATAACCACAGTAGCGGGGGGGTTCCCCATTAGACTCTGCACCTATGTGTGGCTATGATGACCTTGCCAGTGGTGGTAGAATATTTTCTCCTTGCCCTTGGTGTTCTTGCTGCAGCTGTTTTCACAGGATGATATTGTGTAGGAAAGCACAGACTATGATAATTTCTGCACAAGTACTGGGATCATACTGCAGAGCCCCCCACTATATTTAGGCACTAAAACCATGACATCAGCAGCCCAAACACATGCTCTAAGATATTTCTTGTTTGATCATATGCCTCATTATAGTATTCTGTGTGTGTATGTACATTTTGGATGGGCATTATCAGCCATAGTTTGAGTGCATACATTGCATCTCCCAGTAAATATTCTTGTGAACCATCACCCCTGAAAAAACGCTGGTAGAGCTGTCAGTTATGCAAGATATGGGAGTCATGGTAACTGCCAGGGTTGCCAGCACACACATTCAGGATGATTCCTCTTGCATTACACATGACCTGGCAGTTAATGGAATGAAACCCCTTTTTGTAGACCCTTCCCTGTTCCCCGGGTGGTGCTTTGATCTGAATGTGCATGCAGTCTATGGCACCCAAGACTTCAGAAAAGTGTGCTAAGGGGTAGAACTCCTGCATAGCTCTAGCTGTTTCCACGGGGTAGGGGGAAATATAGTCACTGGCATGCTGTAGCATAGCTTTCAGGAATTGGTGTAGGATCCTGGATGCTGATGCCTGTGGCCCCCCAGCATGTCCCCTGTGGATCATTTAAAGGTTCCTGTAGCTAATATTCTAAGTGTTACAGCTAACTTGGTCTCCACAGGTAATAGTTCCCCTTGGTTTGCCATTGCTCTCAAGTGACATTGAAGAGTTTCCAGAGTGTGTCTCTATCCACCCTGTAGCACTCTACTATTTCCACCTTATGCAGACCATGAAAAGTTAAACGGGTCTAAATACTCTTTTCCTCCTTGCCCGAGGTCTAGTAACAGCAGTAGCAGCAGCAGCTGTTACACATGCACATGCAGAACAGCAGCAATAGCCTTAACATTCTTTCCTTTGAGTGCAGTTTCCATGGCTGTATTCCGATAGGTTTTTGGGGTACAAGGCAGCAGACTGCAGTAAGGGTACACAATTGCTTTAAAGCTTGTTGAATAGCTCTGTCATCTTGAGTTTGTTAATTAGCATATAATTCAGCTGCTTATGCAGTAATTAGCATGCCATGATGTTTATTGTGTTGAGCCACTTACTGAATACAAATTGTCACTTTATTGAGACAGTGTTGTGCCACGATGCACACACAGTTTCAGCGAACCATGTAGGGTTTATTGAATTCTGCTCTTAGTGCAATCTGAATGACTATAAAGCACAAAAAATATTGTAAGGATCTTCTTGAATACAAATCATGTACACTCACTGTACACTTAATATACACTTAGTGCAGCATTAATGAATCTGGCCATGAGTTTTAGAGCTATTGAAATAGTTTGCAAGTTTAGCTTAGTTAGTTTTTAATTAAGCTAAGTAATCAATGGATCCTGATGCAGTTCCAATAAAAGTTTACAAGATTTTCTATATTAACTTTGTTTTTCTTAAGATGATGTTCTCTAGATCAGTCAAGATTGACAAAAGTGTTCTTGAATTTAAAAAATTAAGACTGAATGAGGCACAACAGTATGATTTGTGTAAAAGTAAGAGGTTTTATATTAACCACATAGTAAAATCATTAAACATATCAATAGACTAAATAATGGTCAGAAGAGGCATGGTCTAAGTAAATTCCTACAAATAATGTTGATATTGCATGTATTTAAAAAGGCATATAGCTGAAGAAGATATAAATAGATTCAGTGTAGGCCAATATGAAATGTGCAAGGTGCATTAAAATTGTTGAAAAAAATGCTTATATCTATGGGCCTAAATGGGAAGGTTAGTAACTAAAATAATATAGTCTCATATCAGATTATAATTCTTTAATATTTACAATAACAGGGAATAATATTAAGCTACCAATATGGCACAGAATACCAGCATCTATCACTAAAGTGGGAAGAATTTAAACAATGGTACCTAGCAGAAACAAGCAGCTTTTCCAGTTTAATGGCATAAAAGAAATCAGTAGAAATACATCCTGGAATACTTCAAAATCTTATTTGATTGGGAAAATTGCACATTGATACAAAACAATGGACAATGAGTTGACAAACATACGGCAAAATATGTATTGCCAAAACAAGTGTATAAAGGAAAAATACTTTTAGACCATGAGAAACCCTAAATAACAAATCTAAACAAATGTTTGATCATAATTACGAAACAATATCAGAGAAATGGAAACGTACATCATATAATATTAATCATAGACAATTACATAAATTGGCCAATAGGTCAAGAATACTAAATAAACCTAACCAAGTTTGTACTATTAAGTGTTTACAGAATAATATACATGAAACAGACATAGAAGACATACTTAAGAAGTTTAGGAAAGATTATGGAAATCAATTAAAGAAATTAAATACGGCCAGAGAATAAACAAATACAATCTTGTTGGACAGTAATATGCATAAGATGTTATCCAAAGGTACAGAAGATCATTTAACAAAACAGGTTAGTAGACAAGTGGAGCAGAAGTTATGCAACACATGCAGAAATTAAAACAGAATAAAATTCCATGAATTGATGGATTAGTTCCAGAAGATGGATAATGCAGGAGTTTCACATGTCAAACGTGCATGGTTCAAGTCCCTTTCCTCCCCTTCCTTTTTTATTCAGACACACACACACACACACACACACATATATATATATATATATATATATATATATATATATATATATATATATATATATATATTTAACAAATTCCCTGGCATCTAGTGGTGTTGCTGAGGGTTAATATCTCAAGTGGGAGAGCACAGAGTTTGAGGTCTGCTTATTTTTTTCAAGGCAGTCTTCTTTTCCCTTGTGTTTATTGGTTCCCTGTAGCCCGTATTTCACTTATGTGCCTGTAAGGCATGCCATATTGAGTATCCTTGGTGTCTAGTGTTCCCTCCACTCCCTGATCCCAGAACTGTTATGGTGTTGTCAAGGCATGAGGCATTATAAAGTTATACTGGTGTCTTGTGTTCCCCCCATCTCCATATTGTTTAAATGCCATTATGGCACAAGATTATTATCCCTGGTGTCTAGTGTTCCCCCCAACTCCTTTCTAATTGCCACTTGGGTACAAATTTTAGGACTATCCCTGTTGGCTAGTGGTTTCACACCTTCATGTTGCAGGCTGTGCTAATTAGTCTAAGGGTGTGTGTAAGTATGACAGCCACAGCCACCCCAACCCTCACGTGCACATGCCTGCACACACACACACACACAACATCTCCCACCCCACCCGATGGCATTCACTCACACACTCAACCATTCATCCATACATACACACACACACACACACACACACACACACACACACACACACCTAATATAGCCTGTTGCTGCTTCCCTACTAATACATCCCAGGCAAACATGTTCACACATACACTCACACATGCAGGCCCTCACATGCATTATTGCATGCACCTGCTAACCCTCCCTTACCACTAAACTCCCCAGTACTTACCTCTACCACAGTGGATGAACACAGCATTTTGACTGTATGTGCTACCTAATGAGCATACATGCTAATCTACACATCTGTTGAATCATTCCCTGAGACAATTCTGAGGAGTGAACACATGGCTAATTAGCATATACCTTTCCCCCAGACTGTCTCGTTAGCATGTAGCATGGCCACAGAGGAAGCCTTTAATGGTGTTGCATGTCTTCATGCAAAAGCACTGTGTTAGGGATGTCTCTGAATTCAAAATGGCGTCCTCATGGTAACCTTTATGAGTTCTCCCCAAAATAAAGAAAATTAAGAATAGTACAGAATATATGTTATAGTAAGAAATCCATTCTTGAAGCTGTCTCACATTTTATAGCAGCTTCCTGTAGAAATAATATAGTAAGTAAGACCAGCCTGAAAGACAGTTTATGGAGAATTAAAGACTTTAAATAAAAAATATTTCTAAGTAATAATTGGATGATATTCTTGTATCTCTCAATACTAATTGTTTCCTGGGTCCAGATGGGATAAATTATATATATATTTTTTCTATAAAGCTTTGCAGCAAGGGGAAAGACAACCTTTTCTGGAAATACTGAATAATTTGCTGAAGTATGGGGCTACAAAACAAGATTATTTGCAAGAGCATTATTACATTTATTTGGATAAAAGAAAACAAAGTAAATCTGAGAAATTGGAGAGCAATAAGTATAACAGATTGTGATTATAGAATTTTAATGAAGATTTTTAGAAGTTAGGATAGGAAAAGTTTTGCATACTGCTGCTAAAATATTTATGGAATTAAGAGCAAACATGCTGAAGAGATGTTAATCTAAGAAAATAGGCAGTCAGTAGTATTAATAGGGAGGCTAAATTAAGATTTATGATGTAGAAAAGCATATCATAATGCTGCTGATAGGCATATCATATTTTAGCTACCTGTACCTGTAATGTTTTGCTTGATTAGGTCAGTTTACATGAATACCAGCATTAGAGTTTTAGCTAATGGTTGTGTCGAAAGGCATATTGTAGTTAAGGGAGGTGTTAAATAATGCTGTCCCTTTAGTAGAGTAGTTTATGCTTTAATTATTAATGCAGTTTTACAACAATGTACAACAGAATTACACAGAGATTGCTGGGAAATGAAAAAGGGAGTTGATGTGCCAGTTATGTTGTTGTATACTGAGTTTTTAGTTTTAATAATTAGAAATATATTTTATTATAGTAGTTGAGCAAGCCTTGCCAACAGATTACATTTGAATAAGCAGAACTGTGAGGGATTTTGAGATATGAAAAAATATAGGGAGAATTTATTTTTCTAGGAGAGACATTTCTATTATGGATATAAAATTTGGTAACAAAGACTGTCTATAAAAACACAAGCTACACCTTTTAGACTAAATAGGAAATATGACAAAAGTCTGGAAATCATTTAGGTTGAGTTATTGTAAAAAAAAAAAATCTCTTTTATTTATTCAATTCTTTTGGCACACTGGTTAATTTAGGTATATATGCATTTCCTAAAATCCAGAGTATACTACTGAACAAAGATCCAAACACCAAAAAGACAAGCTAGCAAACAGATATAAACTGCATGACCAGCACAGCTGAACTGTAAACACTGTAATGAACAAAAATAAAGTATAAAAATGTAAGCGCTTTCATGATTCACTAATTGCTTCATCAGACAAATTGTAGCAAACTAAATCCGGACACACCTGTAAACCAATCAAATCACAGAACCCACTCCATGAACCTCAAACAATGAAGTTTAGATAAATATACTTAAAAACTTCAGTAAATTAAAAACTATTAAGTAACATATTATACAAATGCGATTGATGATACGTCACATAAACACACTTAAAATCTGTAAGATCATAAAATCTAGACATTCAAGCAACTGCATCAATGGAGGAGTGCACATGCTCTCAAAGCCGGTTTTAAAGAGACAGACTCATTAATACCTGGAGGTTTATCAGCATGTAAACTCAAAATCCAGGCTTGTCCTCTTAACTCAGTCTTGTTCCTAATATCCCCTCCTCTAATATCCTCACTAATAAGTCCTAACACAAAGAATCTAAACATATGGTGACTCCCCACTACTTCAGTATGTCGGGCCAATGAATTATTAGTCTTCAAGTTCCTTATATCTTTCATATGTTCAAGTATCCAGTCCTTAAAGGAACGATTCATCTTACCTATATAAAACGCCACTGCACTCAGTGCAGTATGTATAGTAAACTAAGTTTCTAGTGGGGCAGTCAGCACAGAAAGCACATTCTATAGACTATCCAAGTGCAGGATGAGTAAAATTCATGCCAGAATGAATATAATGACACGCACTGCACTTTCTACATGGGTACGTCCCTTGACATTGTGATACTGGTATGGATTTATCTGTATATCTCTTGTAACATAGCTGCATTTTCAAAGACAAATTATTTCTAAAAGAAAACTGTGGTACTTCACTAATAACATCCCTCAAATCATTAGATGCGCGTAAAATATTCCAGTTCTTTATAATGTTACAAAAAATATTAACGTTACTTGAATAAGTAAAAGGAACCCTCACTTGTTTACAAGACAATCAGTCCTGAGAACTATTATTCTCAAGTGCCTGATCTGAAAAGTAAGCTTCCCCCATCCCTCTCAGAGCATACCTGAATAATACATGCATCTATCTCTCTTTCTTTGTAACCCCTTCTAAGAAAATCTGATTTCAGAGTGGCAAATGCTTTGCTAAGGATGATTCATCACTGTGCAACCTCATCATCCTGGGAAATTGGCCCTTGAGTTAATTTCTTGATATATGTCTAGGATGCATGCTTGTTTTGTGAAGTAATGAATTCTTCTTAGAAGTTTTCTTATACAGATCTGTTCTTAACAACCCTAGATCAGTTTTATTAATGATCATATGCAGAAACTCAATATATTCTCGATATATTTAAATGTAAATTTCAAGAAAGATGTAGTGGTATGCAAGAAATCAATTAATTGTATCAGGAGCTCGAGGGGGCCATCCCATAGCAAAAGTATATCGTCCACAAACTGCTTATAATAAAGCACATGTGGATAAAAAATATTATTGTTCAGTTCTTGACTGGATTCCAGTTGTGCTAATACAAGATTGGCATAGCTATTGGCACAAGCTGTGCCCATAGCCACACCTACTTTCTGTAAATAAAAACCATCTCTAAAAACAAATACATTGTTTTCCAATATTATCTCAAGGAGAGTACACATGACTTCTATCTTTTGGGTAAAAACATTCCAATGGTTAAGAAATATGCTGATATTTTCAATCTCCCATCCATTTAGAATAACAGTAAGTAAAGATGCTGTGTCCATTATTACAAAATAAAAACTCTTATCAGTCAAAAAAACAGAAGCTTTAACATGCACATATTCTCAAAATGACTTGGTATCCTTTAAAGCTGTGTCTACACTGTCTTAAACTGGACACAAAGTCTTTTCCACCTAGATAGATAATGGTTCAGCAGCCCAGCCCTTGCTCAAAACAATTGGATGCATGGGTGGCCAAATAGAATCATTATAAATCTTCAGAAGTCCATACAAGATTGGTATAAGTGGATGTTTGACTGTAAAATACTTAAAATGGTATTCAGGTATCAGCCCTATCATCAAAAGATCAAATATCAAAAAAAGCAATTTTCTCAGTAATGCCTGTAACCTGATATCTAGAAATAGGCAAGTAAGTGTGTCACTCAGTAATTCATACGTACATTCAAAATAAAAGTCTTTGTCCATTACAATGATCCTGGCACCTTTATCGGCAGGTTGTATTTCTATTGAAGACAAGTCCTTAAGCTCCTGTAGCGTATCTGTTCAGATAAAGTCAAATTAAAAAAAGAAGTCCCATGCCCTTTAGCAAAAATCCATCTAACTTCATGCTCACACACCATCATAAAATTCTCCACAGAAGGGTGCAATTTAGGAATAAAAACACTGGGTTTCTTGAAAACATTAACATCTGCCACTTGCTGAGGGAACATGGCAGAGAGAAAAGCATTCCTGCCAAACATCCTCAAATCCATGAGTACATCAAGCATACAGGATCTCCTTGAGGGAGTAAATTATTTTTGTTCATTGAAGTGTTTATAGTTCAGCCGTGTTGGTTGTACACTTTACATCTTTTGCTATATATGCATATCCTACCTAAAGGAAACTGCATTGCTTGCTAATATTTTTAGTATTATTTGGGACTCTTTTCTAAATGCTGTGAAACATGGAATCCAGTAATACTGTAAGAATAACACTGGTTTACGTTTAATAAATCCTGTAGTTTGCCTTAGTTGTTTGTACCTATTTTGGATTTTGAGGTTGTATAAACTTAATGACCAGATGGTTTTAAAGGTATTATACAAATTAATCATCACCATCTTTACCATCATCAACTCCCCTTTTCACATCTGCATGGGGTTAGGGTGTCTTATCAGCTGTTGACTACTTTCTTGATTCTGTGTCTCTTTTATACCTTGTACAACTGAGGCAAAACAACTTGAAGAACACGTAAAAGACCAAACGGTAACGGAGACTGCACACCAGATTTATTCACTAACAAAATAAAGGAACTTTAAGCGCTTTTTGTCTGCTCATAGGCAGACTTCTTCAGAAGTAACAGATGTAGTCAATTAAGCATACTTAAATAGTCAACAACAGCAAAAAGTGCGGGAAACTATCCTATAATTAATTAATTCAACTACTTTGACTAGAACCCAAGTCCCTGCTATTCAATGGACTACATAAAATACAAAGCAAATACATACATAAAGTAAACTAAGCAAATAAAGCAATAAATACTTTATAAACCCTAGAAATTTATAGGATTCAACTTTTGAAATTAACACACCATGTATTAATGAATTAAAATTTTTAAATTATTGCGATGTATGTTTTTTAACACTGGCCATCTATCTTTGCAAACTTTTGAGCTGTAAAATGCTCATAACTGAACAAGATTCATTTAAACCAGGGAAATTAAATGCATTTAGTTTCAACTGCCAAATCAGTTCTAATTCTTCCAATTTAAAAGATGCTGCCCCCCCCCCATGTCATTGACAAAATGATCATGACCATAAATTTAAACCGATGTTGTGTATTTAAATGGACATGTTTGGCTAAAGCATTAACAATTTTGTTGTGACTGATAGCGTAAAGGTGTTCATAAATTCTTTCACGGAACCTACATTCTGTTTTACCCACATAAAATGCGGGGCAAACTACACACCTTGCCAAATAAACAATAAATCTAGTATTGCAATCGAACTTAGATTTTAATTTATATTTATACCCATTGATTTCAAATGTGTTTATCACATCTATATGTTTACAATAGTTGCAATTTTCACACTTGAACATCCCTGTAATTCTAGGCACCTTCAGTTGTCGTCTTTCTAAAAGTTTTTTTAAATTGCTCCCTCTCTTGAAATATATTGAAGGTTTACTACCTAATTGTTCAAGTAACCCATAATTAGATCTAAACAAGTCCCAATTCTTATGGACTATTTGATTATAGAGTTACTATGGATATTAAAGGTTGTAATAAAGCTACATTTTGAATGTTGCTCTATCTGTGCTGTCTGCTCAAAAGGTAAATCTGTTGATACTGTCTCAAAAATAGTACTGACAGTCTCAGATGGAAGTTTTATTGCTAGTATTGGTTTCAACAGAGACCTCTCTCTTTTGTAAGTGACCTCCTCTATTAGGGAGTCCAATAAGTCTTCAGGGTAGCCTCGATGCGTAAACATTTGTTTCAGGAAAGAACATTCCTTAAAAAAGTCTACATTCAAACTTGAAATACGCATGGCTCTCACCAACTGAACTTTAACTACTGATCTTTTTTGGTGGAAGGGATGGCAACTTGAAAAGTGAAGAAACGAGTTTGAATATGTTATTTTACGAAATATTTTGGCTGTAAAACTACCTAACTCTTTGTTTTTTACTAGCCAAATATCTAAGTAGAAATAGATTCAGTGTTGAAACTATATGTAAACTGTAGAAAATCCATGTTCTTCAAGTTGTTTTGCTTCAGTTGTACCAGTTTGTCATGGCGTCTGACCCAGCGGGTTCTCAGAGCTTGTTCACACAGGAGGAAAGTACTGTACGCTTGAATTTACCTGTCGAAATAAATTCTACATTCAAGCCGAGCTCGGCACCGACCGGAATGTTACTCAACAATGATACATTATCAGTTCTATTTGGTAAAATTGAGTCCATTTGTTCCAGACTTGACCAGCTCGACAAAAACCAACAACAGTTGAAGCAATTAATCCCATTGGATCAGTTTGGGACTACTGCACGAGTGCGGGCAACAGACCAACAATCATCCAATCTCCATGAGATAGCAGCTTCGGCACTTGTAGCAGTAACCGGAGCGTTAAAAGGTGAAGTACCAGCATTTGAAATGGGACAGCAGGGGGCTGTTGCTGACGGTGACCAAATTGATATTACAACACCACCGCCTGCTCAAAGACCAGTGGATTCTGTGCCGTTAACGAGTGGTTCTACAGTTAATCAACCATCTAACCAGCTACTGCGCCCACAAGGGCAGACTTCTTTAACTGTAAATGGAGCAGCCCTTGGACGTGGGTTATCAGAACATTATCCTACTTTTACTTCCAGTTTCCGTAAAGATAAGGACGGGGATGTCACTTCTCTAGCAGCATGGCTGGTGGACAGTTTTTCATTCTCTACTGAGCAAGTAGGGTTTAACGTGGACCACCAGCAAACAGGAGGTAACAATTCTGAATCCCCTGACACTGTTGCTAATTTAAAACTTTTAGATAATTATTTACTGAAGTTAAAAAAAACTCAATTGGAAATTTCATATTTTAAAGAATGTTTGAAACAAAAGATTGTGCTGAAAGGTTTGCGTAGGGCACAATATCCAACAGGTCTTATCAAAGATTATCTGTTCCATTTAGAATTAGTCCAGCTTTTTGACAAGCAAGGCTTTGAGCTCATTGAACTTATGATCAAGCATTATTCTTTATCCGTGGACAGTATTTTCAAATTAATTAATGAGTTGGACATAAAAGTCGATGAAGATTTAGAATTTGTCAGGTATAAATTCGAGTACAGTAGAATTTTTGATAGTATCAATTCATATATGAACAAATTGAAAGGTAACAAAATTAAAAAAATTAGAACGTGACCATAAGGCATACGGTCAAGGTACGGCTTATCCATCCCCATCGCAAGCACAGGTTTGGCGTACTGGCCAAACGGGTATTAATCAGACTGGTAACATTCACCAACAAACATTGAGCTTAACTGAACATCAACCAAGTCAATCTATTAACTGTGCACCAGATAATAACAGCTATAATACTGGAAGGATGGATGAGTTAGATCATGTTGGTGCCATATGTATGGATACTATTAATCAAGCTGAAATCCGCAGGAGTGAGAGGTTGTAGAATGCCCTTCGGGTTAACTATAATTATAATAAAAGACAATTTAACCAAAATGGCCAACAACAACAGGGTTTTCGGAAGGACAATGTTCAAGGTGCCAAACCGAAACAACAGAGATTTGGAACAGTGACCAGGAGCACACAAAACTTCAACAAGGAATGGAATTAACAGCTGAGGAAGAACTCTTCAGTGTGGCTTTAGAACCCACTGTAAGGGATTCTTCCTCTTTTATAGATGCCAGTAAAGACGAGGTAAACATTGACTATGAAACCGTTATTAATCCCCTACCTGACACTGAGTTGTTGCATATTGTCTCTCAACAACATTCCCATCTACCTAAGATCATGATGATGATTTTAAGGTGTACAATTTTCCAACCAGTGAGATTTCTTCAGAGTTGGTTGAATTCTTGGCTAAAGGACATACATATGTTCCACGGCAACGGATGGACATTGCTAAAGCTATTTTAGAACTGAAAACTTTTACAAGGAAACTGAGTTTTCTATTATACTTTACAAATTCAGTTGATGCAACAAGAGACAATGTTTTCAGAACAGCAAGTACTTTCAACCCATCTTTGCATCCGGTGCTTCAGACTTTTGAACAATTTTGTGAGTTGGATTTTAGACATATGGTTAATTATAGGGTTAAACCTAATAATAATGATGATGAATATGTTAGTGAGTATGATCTTCTGAAATACATTCAATCACAGGATATACGAGTCTGTAAACCCGATAAAGGGGGAGGGCTAGTTGTTTTTGACCAAACTGATTACATTGATCATATGCATCACTTGTTAAGTAGTGACACTTATCAGGAGAGTTCTAGATCTGAAGCAAACAGGGCTTACAATTTGATTAAAACTTGTCTTAATGACTTGTTTATAGAGGGGAGAGTAGACCAAGTAGTTCTCAACTACATGACCACTTTATTCCCAAAATATCCATCATTGTTTGGAATCCCTAAAATCCATAAGGATTTATACAACCCACCTATGAGACCTTTAGTTGACAGTAGAGGTTCTCCAACGTATGCATGTTTGAAAGTTATTGACACTATGTTACAGAAGTTCGTAGTTTTAGAAAAACAAATATGTAAAGATTCTTGGTCATTTTTGACAAGTTTGAACAACTTAGAGTATAACAATGACACAAACTTTTTAACGACTGATGTCAAAGACTTATATACATGCATTCCCCATCAGGTCAGCATAGAGTGGGTTGCAGCAATAATGCATAAACATGGAGCATCAAACAAGGATATAGCCTTGATAATGGAACTGTTGGATCTTACGCTGACGAACAATTTTTTTATGTTCGATAACAAGTTTTACCTACAGAAAGTAGGATTAGCAATTGGTTCGCCTTGTGGAGCCAGTGTGGGCAATTTGGTCATGGCCCATTGGGAGTCACATTTTGTATTTAAAGATGAGCGTGTATCTGAGTGTATTTTATTTTACACTAGATTTTTAGATGATATTTTTGTTTTAATCAATGGTGATGAACACAGGGCAAACGAGTTAGTAAATAAGCTCAATTC
Source organism: Protopterus annectens (assembly GCF_019279795.1). Classification (NCBI taxonomy): domain Eukaryota; kingdom Metazoa; phylum Chordata; order Ceratodontiformes; family Protopteridae; genus Protopterus; species Protopterus annectens. Next base: position 1,346,055,567 of record NC_056739.1, on the reverse strand, counting down.
CTCAACGGATTTTCTACAGTTTACAGGTCACTTACAAAAGAGAACGGTCTCTGTTGAAACCAATACTAACATTAAACCTTCCATCTGAGACTGTCAGTAGTATTTTTGAGACAGTATCAACAGATTTACCTTTTGAGCAGACAGCACAGATAGAGCAACATTCAAAATGTAGCTTTATTACAACCTTTAATATCCATAGTAACTCTATAATCAAAATAGTCCATAAGAATTGGGACTTGTTTAGATCTAATTATGGGTTACTTGAACAATTAGGTAGTAAACCTTCAATAGTTTTCAAGAGAGGGAGCAATTTAAAAAAAACTTTTAGAAAGATGACAACTGAAGGTGCCTAGAATTACAGGGATGTTCAAATGTGAAAATTGCAATTATTGTAAACATATAGATGTGATAAACACATTTGAAATCAATGGGCATAAATATAAATTAAAATCTAAGTTCGATTGCAGTACTAGGTTTATTATTTATTTGGCAAGGTGTGTAGTTTGCCCCGCATTTTATGTGGGTAAAACGGAACGTAGGTTCCGTGAAAGAATCTATGAGCACCTTTACGCTATCAGTCACAACAAAATTGATAATGCTTTAGCCAAACATGTCCATTTAAATACACAACATCGGTTTAAATTTATGGTCATTGATCATTTTGTCAATGACATTAGGGGGGGCCCAGCATCTTTTAAATTGGAAGAATTAGAACTGATTTGGCAGTTGAAACTAAATGCATTTAATTTCCCTGGTTTAAATGAATCCTGTTCAATTATGAACATTTTAAAGCTCAAAAGTTTGCAAAGATAGATGGCCAGTGTTTAAAAACATACATCGCAATAATTTTAAATTTTTAATTCATTAATACATGGTGTGTTAATTTCAAAAGTTGAATCCTATAAATTTCTAGGGTTTTTAAAGTATTTATTGCTTTATTTGCTTAGTTTACTTTATGTATGTATTTGTTTGTGCATATTTTATGTAGTCCATTGAATAGCAGGGACTTGGGTTCTAGTCAAAGTAGTTTAATTAATTAATTATAGGATAGTTTCCTGCACTTTTTGCTGTTGTTGACTATTTAAGTATGCTTAATTGACTACATCTGTTACTTCTGAAGAAGTCTGCCTACGAGCAGACGAAAAGCGCTTAAAAGTTCCTTTATTTTGTTAGTGAATATATCCGGTGTGCAGTCTCTGTTACCGTTTTTTTTTTTTTTGTGTTCTTCTCTTTTATACCTTCTTCATCAGTCATGCTTAACTGTTTCAGGTCTTCTCTTACACAGTCCATCCTCTTCTTTGCTGGACATCCTTGTTTCTTCTTTCCTTCTTCCTGTCCCTCCCCAATCTTCTTTACCAAACTGTCCTCTGCTTTCTTTCACATATCCCCAAGCTATCATAATCTGTTCTGTTTGACTTTTCTGCAATTGAAGCTACTTTGGCTACTACTCTGATGTCATAATTTTTTTGCATCTGTCCTACAGTATGCATTCTACCACCTCTTTCAGACACTTTATCTCCACTACCTCTAGTTTCCTCAACTAGTGCACCTTCATAGCCCTGGTTTCTGTACCATGCAGAAATACCGGTCACACCACTGTTTTGTACACCTTACTTTTCAACTTCATTGAAATTCTTCTGTCGCACACAACTCCTGACACCCTGTGTCAGATGAATGCAGTCCCTCTGATTCCTACTTTGACCTCTTCATTCAGACTTTTTTCTGTGAATGATGTCTAAATAAAAAGAGAAAAAAATGCCCTTTGACAATAATGTACTGGAAAATTACAAAATGTATTCTTATGGAACTAGATATTCTTCTGGTTTCTGCTAGAAAAATGGTATATATAAGTTATGGATACATTTTATTGTACAGATCTGTGGGAGGATTTGAGGTAGAGAGAAAGAATGGCAGTTATAAAAAGGCTTTTAACGTTTAAAGATAGAATGGAATAGGCATGTTTTATTTCTTGCTTGTTTCTTGAAAGCAGAGCTAACATATAAGACTGAGATAGAGAGAAGATATCATTTATGTGGGGTAGATGAAACAATATACCACATCCTTCTGGACTGTGAGAGAGTGAATGGTATTTGGGGCAGAGTGGTGAAATAACTCAGTATTTCTCTTTTGTACAAATAGTAATGAAAATATATCTTGGGTGCATACAATAATATTGTGAACAGTAATGGTAGATAGCATTGACAGGGTATACATGACCATAATATGGCATTTTGAAAAGCAACAACAAATGGAAATCTTAGTAATAAGAAGTAAGAGGTGCACAGTCTTCTAAAGAAAATAAAATTGTGATTATGGGCTAAAGGTTGGGAAATAAATTATTGGGGACTGTCATAAATGAAAGTCAGTTTTCATTATTTCTGTTGAATATGTTTGTATATCTGTATTTATTTCCATATTTATGTGTCAGATATGTAAATAGCTTGTTTTGTACATCTGTATTTTTATTCTGCAATAAAGACCACCACTTCTTTTTAATAGGCTGCAGTGGGCATTTTCTTTGTATCCACCTGAGAAACTACCAACTCAGATGGGTCTATATCATTTAATCAAAATACGTATTCTTCGAATATGTATTCATTGAAGTCTAAACATTGAAATTCATTTCAGCAAACCTCGGACTTTTCCCCAGGGTTAGCAAGCACTTGGCCATCACCACAACTTTGCCCTTCTCCCCACTGTAGTGCAATCTTGGAGTTGGTATATATATATATATATATATATATATATATATATATATATATATATATATATATATATATATATATATATATATAGTTTTGGGGGGGGCAAAGGCCTCACTTGGGTGGGTTTAATTTAGTGCGGTGTGTGTTCCAGAGCGCTAGTGGGTGAGTGGTTCTTAACCCTGGAAAAAAGTCTGAGGTTCACTGAGATGAATTTCGATGTTTAGAGTTCGATGAATACATGTTCGTCAAATAAATTTCGATTAAGTGATATAGATCCACTCAGATGGATGCAACCTCACTTTAACATCTCATCAGGAGGACAGCATGCTTGGGAGTGCAACACTCCCATTGTGCTGTACTACAGTGTTAGTTTTGGAAACTGATCCGAAACACCTGCCATGCTTTGTAGGAGACTTAACAGGGTCCCTATTAACTATGTTATCCCCACATAATATTTCAGGTAAAAATTTGCTATCACCCATTTAATCACCTAGACTGGATTAAAGGTTTTCAGAGAGGTACTCTTCTTAATATGTAAGGGGAGCCTATTCCAGAAAGGGAGATACATTAGGCTAAGCAGCTGTTGACCCAACTGGTATTGTCAATGAGGTAGTATAAGTGTAAGTCTTGAGAGCAGGTGATGTCTTTTCCACGATTTCAAACTAGGGGAAGAAGTTAAAAAAATGCAGAGTCATTCATTCCACAGAAGGATAAAACAGACATTATTCCTGTGGATCATGTGAGGCTGAGAAAAGGGGTAGAGTTTTTAGTCTGTCAGAATAGCAAAAGGTACTAAGACCTATATAGTTTTGGTCGGGAAACATTGAAGTCTGTCATACTGGTTTGGGTACTTAGTGAGGTACACGCTGAAGCAAATATTTTAAGCAGAGATGATCCTAGTAATGGAAAAAAGGGGGACTATAACTGCTGTAGAACTTGAGGAGAAAATGTGAAGGATAAGATATGCAAGGCAGAAGAATTTTCTAATCATAATATGGATCTTATCTACATAGGTTACCAAGCGTTTGATGACTGGGTCAAATTTTAAATGAATGTTATCTGTATGTCTTGGGAATGGGATGGTGATGGTAGATTTTCCAAAGGTAACAATCCTGCATTTCTTAGCATTAAAGGTAAGCTCATGAGTAACACACCAAGCACTTGTTTGGTGTAGCCCTTGCTGGAGAATCTGATTATCAGGATGGAATTTGATAAGCTGATTTCATGTTGCAAACTTCAGCAAATGTATTTAACCATAGTCCCTTGATATCAGCTTTCACATCAAAACTATATGCTAAAGAGGAGAGGACCTATAAGAGAATTAAGAATGCAACCAAGCTAAGCAGACATTGTTGGATTTTACAAAGCTGAACTGATGTGTTTCCAGGGATATAAGATCACCTGTATTGTATTGTTTATTAGTTCAGCTGTAATGCATTCCTTAGCCTTGCAAATAATACCAGTGAGACTAATAAGCCTATAATTTCCAATGTCAGTATCCATAAATTTGTGCATTTAAAGTAGAAATAATTATCCATTGAATGCCTATGTATATAATTTTTCTTTACATTGCCTTTTGATTTAATGTTAGGGCAAAAAGGGGAAGATCTGTGAACACTGATCTTTGCTGTTATGATGTGTGTATGGTGTGTGTGTGTGTGTGTGTGTGTGTGTGTGTGTGTGTGTGTGTGTGTGTGTGTGTGTGTGTGTGTGTGTGAGCAGGTGGTGATCAGTACATTTTGGTAGTTGATGACAATAAATAATTCTAAGAAATGATACCTTCCCATAATGGAAACAGTATTTTTCTGGCTAAGAAAATACCTGTAATGCTTTTGTATCAGAGGAATAATTACATATCCACAATTTACAATATCAGTGTCACTACTCTATGATATGGGCAGGTTTGTGACTGGTAAGAACCACAATCCTTTGTTTAAAAAAAAAAAAAAAAAAAAAACATCAAATTAAATACACCACCTACCTACAAATAAATACCTAGCTACACTAACTCCACAATCAGATCATGCTACTTCATACATAAAACACCCTAACTACATACTTCACATCACATCAGAACCATGTATAAAAAAACAAAGATGATTTTATGTGTGGGAAGTACAAATAACACTACAGTTCTGAGATAGGAGAGACCCTTTTCCCCTATCTAGATATAACAAACTCAATGGCTGCAGATTTCACAGAAAACTACAATTTCCCAAATGCTACAGATTCAAACATCAGTATGTTGCTCATTACATCCTTCTGTAATGAGGTTCAGTCACAATTATTGATTGCTGCACTGACAAGTTCATCTGGGATATTGCCTGCTTCAACAAATGGAAATGTTTGCAAGAAGCATGACTAGTTATAAAAAGACAGTTTGTTTTCATGAGCAGAGCTGATTTCAAAGCAAAGTTCGGCTACAGGGTTCAACAAAATGAGTGGGGCAAATGAAACAAGGTAAGGATAGATGAGGACAGGGTCAACTTTGAGCAGGGTTACCTTTACAGGCAGTTTCCATGGTATATGCTTGGGAAGCAGAGGTCACACTCTCTGGGTCCAGCAAACACTCAGTACTCCCTGACCATGCCAGCTCCACCCTAATATCATTATATGATCCTACAACATCAGGCTGGGACAGTTCCATGGATGAAAGAATCACCAAAGCACAATATTTAATCGGAGCTGCTGGCTACTGAGACTTGTCTGCATATATCAGCTGGACACAAGCTGATTTAAGTATACTTTTCTCTGCACTTACTTAAGATTTGAGTCAGTAAATATTGTGTGTCTTTGATTCAGTACATATTGTGTGTCTGTCTCTCTGCAGTTAAGTTGCCTGAAGTGTGAAAAAGTGTAGCCATATGGGCTCATTGAAAGTTGTCAGACTGCTTTGAAGTTCCTGTCTTAGTTTGCCTGGGGGTTTTTGCTAGCATTAAAATCTGTGTTGGTTACATTTCTAGTAATCATTTTAATCTGAGTTGCTGGCTACTGAGACTCGTCTGCATATATCAACTGGACACAAGCTGATATAAGTATACTTTTCTCTGCACTTATTTAAGATTTGAGTCAGTAAATATTGTGTCTTTGATTCAGTAAATATTGTGTGTCTCTGTCTCTCTGCAGTTAGTTCCCCACTCCCCCTCCCTGTTTCCTGTTGTAGTGTTAATCTTGGTGGCTTTGGAATTGCCCGCCTCTGCTGTAAATCTGTTTTTGCACTCTCCTCCTGGACCCATCTCATTTGCTCACTCAACTGAGTACAGTGAGATAATATTTTGATTTCAGATACTCCTACCAGTCCCATCTCCTCTGTGGTGTACACAGAGAGCACTTGAGAAAGACATTCCCCTATAGTATCTTGATCTGCTCTGTTTCCTCCCTCTCCAAAAAAAAAAAAAAAATTTGCACTTCATCTGCTTTACTGTATTTGTGTTTTTTCCTATTTTATTGCCTTATTTTGCTTTTGCCTCCTCTTAAAAGTACTCAATTGAATTTATTCTGCTGCCTTTATTACTGCTTGTTAGTAGCCTGATTAAATTGTAACTGTTATTCTAAGGCCCTTGGTTTAAGCACTTGGGCTTCAAACCAGTTGTTTTACATTAAGAAGGTTTGTGGTCTGCACTGTTGTGGCAGGACAGGTATCCTTCTAAGTTGGGAACTGCTGATTGAAGGCTCAGTGTCTGTTTATTCTAAAAGTGTATTAGTTCTGGGTTAAGCACCTGGGCTTCAGGCCAATTATTTTACATTAAGAAGGTTTGTGGTCTGCACTCTTGTGGGAGGACAGGCTAGATTCTGCCCTTCTGAGCTGGAAATTTCTGGTTAAAGGCTTATTGCGCATGCTTACTTGAACTGTTTCTTTCTGAAATCGGTATGCCTTGTTTGCTGTAGCATAGACTAGATTCAGGCCGGTTGGATCTAGCTTTGTTTGTATAACTTGTGCACTGATCCAAGCTGTCTTTTTTGGAGAAGGTTTCTCTGTACCCTAGTGGCAGGACTGTGCAGTTAAAACTTGTCTGACTGAAGACTGCTGGAACAGGACTCAGTTTTGAGCTTTTTAACTGGTTAATTGGGTAAAGTATTGTTTTGATTGTATCTGCTCTATTTTTCTGAAAAAAATAATATTTATATATATACTTGTTTCCCACCTTTCTGAACTAGTATAGTCCAGTTTTCAGGTTATTGCTGAATCCAGGGCTGAGTTTCAAGTTTCTGTGTTGCCCATACCTTATTTGGATCGAAGAAAGTTTCTCCGTTCACCTGTGAGAGAGGGGAGCTTTGAGCAGCCTATCTGTCCCTGGAGGAGTGGTTTCAGCCTAGAAGTTAGACGTTTATTGGCCATTTTGGGCTAATTTTGATTGTATCTGCTCTATATTCTGAAAAAAAATAAAATAAAAAAAACAAAAAATATATACTTTTTCACGCCTTTCTGAACTCGTATAGTCCAGTTTTCAGGTTATTGCTGAATCCAGGGCTGTGTTAGAAGTTTCTGTGTTGCCCATACCTTACTTGGATAGAAGGAAGTTTCTCTGTTCACCTGTGAGAGAGGGGAGCTTTGAGCAGCCTGTCCCTGGAGGAATGGTTTCAGCCCAGAAGTTAGTAGTTTATCGGCCATTTTGGGCTAATTTCTATCTCTTTCACTTCCCTGCTATAAAAACTGCATTTGAGCGGGTTTTGCGCACCGGGCAGCGCCGTTTAGCTAGAGTTAAACTCTTTTCGGCTCCACGAAGTCTACTCTTCAATTTTTTCCCTTGGAACTAGACAAACCTTCAACTTTAGCACTCAAGCCATTCATTTCACAGTCAAGCACTTGCTTAAAACTCATAGCAAGCACTAATTAACCCTAGCACTAGACCCCCCTATACTGTCCAGAAGGACAAGGCTCTCTATTAGTCCCCACCAGCCAATCAGAAAAAAAGCTTACTCTACCTATTCAGGCATGTCCAAAGGGCAGTTTCCAGTGTACACTCCAGTCCAACTGGTGAATCTGGGCATTTTGAGGCAATGTTACAACTGCCTCATGTACACAGACAACCCTCTCCTCCTACCACCAAACACTAATATATGCGAGAGAGGCAATTATACAGCCAAAGTCGAGGCAAAGCTCTCTCAACCCAAGACTGGAACTGACAGTCAAGAGGAGAAGGGTAATACTTGCAACACACTACCAGTCTCACATAGACCTAATAAACCAACAAGGGCAAATAACACACATGAATACATGAAAACATACTCGGAGGCTCTAAATAAAAATCTGCAAAAGCAACAGAGACCTCCAAAGCAGACATCCAAGCAACCTCCACACCCCATTACCCACCATGAAACACATACTTCACATAATCAGTGTGCCACACAATCACAGCCCTTAACACAGAATAACATACCCAACACACTAGTAATAGGCGACTCTATACTCAGGCACACTGATGTCCCACTAACTAGGCTGGACAAGGAGAAGGTTACAGTTAGCTGCCTGTCGGGTGCCAGGATCCGCCACATAACACAAGCACTCAGGTCACTCCAGAACAAGTACAAATACAACTCTGTCATTGTCCATGTTGGTGTGAATGACCTGAGATGTACCTCCCTGGACTACATGAAAAGAGACATGGAAGAGCTCTCTGATCATGTAGCACAGGCTGGTATGACCCTGACCCTGAGTAGCATCCTACCCTCACCAAGAATTATGCCACAGTATAAAGAAAAAATTATCAATTTCAACAATTGGCTAAGTTTCTGGTATTATTCAAAGGGGATCCAGTATCTGTCTGCCTGGGATGACATGCTCGACAAGCCACATTGCTTCACAAGAGATGGCTTGCACCTGTCACCATTAGGCTTTCGAATACTGGCCAAGGCTCTTGCCGCCCCCATAGTGCCTTTTTTAGGCAAGGCTCAAAAGACAAACCCACCACCATAAATAGCACAAGTAACCAAAAACTGAGGGTAATGCTACTCAATGCCAGAAGTCTAAACCACAAAATGCATGCACTCGAGGCACTCCTCAGTATGGAGAACATCGATATCTGTGCAGTAACAGAAACCTGATTTAAGGCTCCTGAGAGCACCCCAGCACTACTAGGCTATAACTCATACCATACATTTCAGCCACAGAACCAGGACCGAAACACAAAAGGCGGGGGTGTATCCATATTCATCAAGGATACCCACACCTCCAGGTTAGTAGCGCAGCACAATGCATCAGAGATCATCCATGTGCAACTAACAATGGGCAAAACTGCAATCCAAATTGTAGCATGCTACAGATCACCCACCATTACCCAGGACCCCCATTCCACATTTCTGGAGACACTGGGAAATATGAAGGTCCTACCAAACACCCTAATACTGGGTGATTTCAATTACCCAAACATAAACTGGGAGAACTATTCAAGTACTAACTCTCTTGCCCGATGCTTCCTAGAATTTATAAACTCGAACGCCCTGGATCAACTGGTCAACACACCCACCAGAGGGAACAACATATTGGACCTGGTCATCACCAACACGGGCAACCGGTGTTCCACACCGGAGGTCAACCCCTCACTGGTTAGATCAGACCATAGACTAATCACTCTGGATATCCACATTCCACCCCCATCCCCAATCAAGGAAACCACCATGAAAAACTTTTCAAAAGCAAACTTCACGTTACTTAAGATTGAGGTGGAAAGGTTCACAGCCCCCATGCTAAAGGACAATTCTGTCTGAGCTGCAGAAAACTTTACAAAGGCACTCTATGAGCATCTGCAGGAATGCATGGATTGCGCTATCCCAAGTAAAACCAAGACTCACTCATCCAAGAAAAGGAAACCAGTCTAGTGGACCTCTGCCATAAACAAGCTATACAACAGAAGGAGGAAACTAGTACAGAAAAGAGTAAAATCCAAAGAAGGCAAGACTTCCCTGATCAGTATCAGCAAGAAACTATGATCCCTCATTAAATCATCTAAGGCTTGTTTCGAAAGAAAAATTGTCAATGACTCCAAAGATAACCACAAAGCATTCTTTAGCTATGTCAAGAACCTAAGTGGAAACTCTCAGATCTGCTCTGAGTTAGTCCAGAATGGCACAAAATACACTGAACCGACTGATATTGCCAACATTCTGGAAGACAGTTTTAGTGCAAACTTCACCCCCCTCTCACCCCCTCAAGGGCCCATAACCATACCAGAAGAATGTAGGGCACCGTCAATCACCGACACACAGGTTAAAACAGCCCTATCCAAAGCCAAAAACACAGCTTCAATGGGACCGGATGGTGTCCCAGGCTGTGTCTTACAAGAGCTTCAAAATGAACTAACCCCTCACCTAAACACACTGTTCAGACTCAGCCTCTCTACAGGCTACGTACCCACAGAGTGGCGCACAGCAACAGTTATCCCGCTCCACAAAGGTGGAGCCACAGTGGACCCCAGGAACTATTGCCCTATAAGCCTGACTAGCCTGATCTGCAAGGCTATGGAACGCATCATCATGGGACTCATTAACAGAGACATTGGGAACCTCCAAACCTTGGACCCTACCCAGTCTGGCTTTGTTAAGGGCAAATCATGCCTCCTAAACCTGGTGGACTTCTTTGAGATGTTTACCAAGGCATTAGACAAGGGAAAGGAGGTCCACACAGCCTACCTAGACCTCGCAAAGGCTTTCAACACCATTCCCCATTCTAGTATTATAGACAAGCTCACTAGCTTGAACATAAACCCCTACGTCACGAGATGGGTTGCCAACTGGCTCATGGATAGAACCCACATGGTGAGAGTTGCAGGCTCTATGTCTGACTCTAAACTGGTTACAAGTGGTGTCCCCCAGGGCTCAGTCCTAGGACCCCTCCTGTTCGGTATATACTTCTCAGAGGTACAGGCAAGCATAGGAGGACTATGGCTGACCAAGTTCGCAGACGACTGCAAACTAGGGGCCATAACTGATTCTCCGGCTGATACAGACACCTTCCAGATGGGTCTCACTGAGACGGATATCTGGTGTCAAAATCATGGCCTCAAGCTAAATGCCAAAAAGTGCATAGTCATCCCCTTTAGAAAAAACAAAGTACCCACGAACTACCACATAGGTGGTAGTCCCCTAAATACAGAAAATGTAATAAGGGATTTGGGGACCCAAGTAAATAGTAATCTCTCCTTTGATAATCATATTGCCAAGGTGGTTAGAAAATCCTTCTATGTGGCCCACCTAATCACAAAAGGGTTTGCATCTAGAACAAAAGAGGTTATTGTGCCTCTCTACTCATCACTCATTAGACCCATCATAGAATACAACGCCCCATTTGGGATGTACCTAACAAGACACCTGCAACAGCTGGAAAGACCACAAAAGTACCTCACCAAGAGGATTACTGGCCTCAAACAGATGCCCTATGCAGCCCGACTCAAGAAACTTCAGCTGTACTCGGTTGCATACCGCTTACTCAGAGGTGATTTCTGACTGACATACAAGGCCATGTCCAACCCAGAATTGATGGACATGCTCCACCTAAAAAAAAAAAAAAAAAAAAAACAAATCCTGGAGAGCCACACGCTCTAGAGATATAAATCTCACCACAACGATAAATAGGACATGCTGGAGGGATAGATTCCTGTCCCAGAGACTCCCCATGCTTTGGAACCAGATTCCAATATACATCAGGCAGAGCTCCTCACTAACACTCTTCAAGAGAAACCTTGATGGGTGGATGGGAAACAGAAAATTTAGCCCGGGGATCACTGCAGTGGCTCTGCTGGACAGTTGCACAGGGAACTAATGGCTCTGCTGGACAGAGGCACAGGGAACTAATCTAATGGGATGGCAAAAGCCAACACATTCTGACTAGGCTTATAAATGCCCTTGGGCAGATAGCCCAGTACTTACCTATGAACCTATGAACCTATTTTTAAATAAATAAATGGTCATACATCACTGCACATGTTGATTTGTCTTTCAGCAGTAATTCTGCTGTTCAGATTATATACCACAGCTTGTCTGAGACAGAGAGTATATTTTCGACATATGAAGTGGTTGGATAGTTTCCAGTATGCTACCATAAACCTCAACACATCTAAACACAAGTGCTGATTACAGGAAACTGCTTACTGCAGTGCACATATGATTTAGATTCATGTACTCACACATACGTGAGATTCATACAGTACTCATTTAAAACACAGCAAAAAGTGTAAAAAAAAAACGGTCCAGCTGGTTCTTAGAGATATCGCTATTTCTAAGTCAATATAAATTACTACAATTTGAGGTCACATGCATCATGCAACATGCATGTATCGTAACATATTTTCAGAATGAAGAATAGCAACAGATATGGAACTTCTGTCTCTAGTCAGCATCTTCTGTCTCTAGTCAGCATCTTCAAGATGCTACAAGAGAGAAACAATAAAGGAGAAGGCTTGAAAAACTTGCAGAGTGTGCAGGGGCTAGTAAGTTAGTATGAAAGCCTTTTCTGAATCATATGCAAACAACCTCTCAGAAGTAGAGCCTATTACTACTGAGCAGTAAGATTTTCAGAGCTGCATGTGCCTATTCTAGTGAAACCCCTTACATAGTATAGTGTGCTGCTCTATTAAAGACCTTTATGTAGTACTGAGGACAGTCATTCATACTACATGACCCTCCCAACAGAGTAGTGCAAGAAATGTGTAAGTGCACTGTGGTAGTTTTTTGGTGCCCACCTCAGCATTTCAGAGGAATTAAGATGAACACCATGAAGTGGAACAGCAAGTAAATGATGCCATATCTGTATATGAGTGTGTGTGTGTGTGTGTGTGTGTGTGTGTGTGTGTGTGTGTGTGTGTGTGTGTGTGTACAGGGGATGTGTGTCAGTGGGAGTCTGTGTCTGTGCATGGATGTTACAGTTATTGTTGGTGTGTGTGTGTGTGTGTGTGTGTGTGTGTGTGTGTGTGTGTGTGTGTGAGTGTGTGTGTACAGGGGATGTGTGTCAGTGGGAGTCTGTGTCTGTGCATGGATGTTACAGTGATTGTTGATGTGTGTATGTGTTTTTGTGTGTGTATGTGCGTGTGTGTGTGTGTGTGTGTGTATATATATATATATATATATATATATATATATATATATATATATATATATATATATGCACACACACACACACACACACACACACACACACACACACACACACACACACACACACACACACACACACACACCAGGGATACATTGCCTACAACTGAGGGTGATGGGGGAGATTTGAGAGCCACTGGATCACTAGAGATACTTTCTTCAGCCTCACAACAGGCCATAACCAAGGAGGAATGGTACATGGAATTGGTAAGGGTCAGGAAGGGGGACTGTTACAAATGGGGGACTGGTGGGGGGGTCACATGTACCATAGCAGTGACAGTACAATGCAGTAATGGCACCTATGCAGTGTGTGTGTGTGTGTGTGTGTGTGTGTGTGTGTGTCTCTTTGTGGTGGTGGGGGAATGTGTGCCTCTATGTGGTCTGCTAGGACCTGTGTTGCTGTGTAGAGTGGATTAGTAAGGTTCTCATTGCAGAACTGCTGAAACTGAGAGATTTGGAGCCAAATTCCCTTTTAATGATATTTCCATTTAATGACATATGGCTCCAGTGGGACTGTGCCATGACTATGAATCCCTAAATGGTGGAGCAGTGCAACTCTATGTACTTAGTATACAGGAAGTATCTCTGCAGTGCTGCTGATTATAAATGCCAGCTGCACTTGTGAAATATGCTGCAGCTGCTCATACTTCTCAATCTGCTGCATCAAAACATTCCACTTTCTCACCAGTTATCTGTAGCTCCTTACAAGGGTTTGAATGGAGAGATGATAAAAACAGCAAGCAAAGGAGAGTAGGATTGCTGGAACTGAGTTAATCTTCAAGTCTTGGTGAGTACCTTCACGAGTTGGACTCTGTGTTTCACAAAGTCTCACCAAGGTGATACTGATATATTTTCTATAGCATGTATAATGGACAGAAAGTAACTTAAAAATAAAACAGATAGTTGGGTGCAAAAGTTCCAGGATAAAAAATCCTGATGGATGCACTGGTACCAGGACTGGAAAAAATGACAATGTTGAATCTGCAGGACACGGAAACATTCCTACAATGGGGCTAGGCCAGGCTCAGGGGGTGGATGCCCCCCCCCCCCCGTTGTGGAAGGAAGTAGCAGTCCACAAAAATCACAAAAACTGATAGACCAAAAAAGAGCCATAAAGATGATAGAATTGACTATTGAGGATAAGAAAGAAATGATGCATTATTACTATTATGCAAGAAGTCCAGAATTTCTGGACCGAAGATATACAAAAAGATTGAGAGAAATTAGAGGAAAAAAAATACTTGCACAAGAAAAACTGTCAAAAGCTTCAAACAAAAATTTGTGTTCATTCATACAACAGATTCATGAAAAACATTATACAGACCAAGAAACGTTGGGCTATTTGGAAAAGAAGTGACCGAGGAAGTCCGAAAATATAAAGAACAAAAACTAGAGATTTTTGAAAGGTATAAAAAAGAAATATGGACATGGGAAAGAGAAAGAGATCTGACATGGTACAATATTTATGCAAAGGAGAAAGCCAAATTAATTGATACAAAACAGCAGCCCCAAAGAGATTCAAAGAGAAATACAGGCAGAGGCACCCAGATATGGAATATTTCACAATACAAAAAATAAGATCAGGAGGAGGGAACACAGAACAGGAGATTAGTAAAGTAGAAGTTAGAAAAATAGAAGCTGAAGTTAGGGAATACCTGCAGAAAGTCTAACACAGATTATATCACTGTATAATGGAACAATGAGTCGCTCAAGTAAGGAGAAACAGGAAGAACAGGAGACATCTGAAGAAGAAGTATGGACATGGAAAAGAAAAAGAGTTTTAATATGGTGCAATATTTATGCAAAGGAGAAAGCAAAAACTAATCAGTACAAAAACAGCAGCACCAAAGATATTTGAGGAGAAATAAAGACAAAGGCATCTGGATATGGAACATTTTTACAATACAAAAAATAAGAAAACAAAGAGGGAAAGTAGAAAGAAGGATTAGTAATGGAGAATTTAAGAAATAGAAACTGAGGTTATGGATTACCTGTGAAGTAAAGGATTTAGTGTAGAAAATCTAACTCTGATAACACCACAGCAGGATAGAATAATGAATCCCCAAATTAAGGAGAAACCAGTGGAGCAGGAAACATCTGATCAACTGCCATATGAAGATACTTTGGAGCTTCAGTAGGAAACCAGTACAAATGTTCAGTTGGAGATGCACAGCAAGGGAAGGAAGAGGAAATTGTGGCAACTCTGGCACAGTCAATGTTGTGAAGTGATAGGCCAGTGAGTTCCCATATGAAAGTGGAATGGATGACACAGGATGAAACTCAAAAGAATATGGCGCAGGAAGATGCTCTGGAACTTTCTGTAGAATGCCCACAGGAAATGGAGAACAAAGAATGTGCCCTCAGTTTAGAAGAAAATTATCTAAGGGAAGAGTTTCTTGATTTAATAGAGATGGTTAGACATATTAAGATCAATGAAAGAAACAGACTACAAAAAGTCAGTAAGATCTAAAATGTTAGAAGTTTGATAAAACAAATGAATACAGTAATCAGGACTGTATATAGAAATTAATACGATATAGCAGAAGTATATAGGATATATTACTGTGCAACTAAATTAATAACAGATAAAGTCATACCACAAAAGCACAGGCCAGTAAGGGAAAGGAAGGGGAGAAATCAAATGCTATCATGGAAATACCAACTAGAGAAAACTATATAGCAATTAAGACAAGAAGTGTCATTGTTAGAAGAGTACAGAAGAGGGAACAGATCAACAAAAATACTTAGAAAAATAGACATGATTAAAGCAATATGCAGTATCAGAATCTATCATACACTATTGCAAATAAACTAAAGATAGCACAGGCAGAAAACCTTTTAAGATATGCAGATAAATATAAAGGAAAAGTACAAATTACTTGTATCATAAGTGATGGTTTAATAAAGATGTTTCTTGTTTAAGAAAAATCATAAGGTTTACAACTCATGAGGGGGTTCAAGAACTTTTTAACATGATCCTAAAGAAATATTGCAAAGGTGGCCTTTTTTATACCTTAAAAGACATTAGGTATGATATGATACAATTTTAACAAATCAGAATCTTGCGTCTGCTCACGCTGTTCATGTGAAAAGTACATGTATATGAGCATATCATTATTCTTTTAAAGCAGAGCAACATCTGGCCACATCTTGAACTCTGTTTACCATCTTACAGTCATATTTAGTAAACTTTTGTAACTGAGAACTTCATTAGTATAATGAACGTATTTGTTTTTCTAGTATTATTTTAAAGTAGTCCACTTAGTTATTCACTCCCTTGGTTTGAGTTGGTAATGCAGCTATAGAATTTGCCTTTAGTCAAACAGGAAACATATGCCAGCTGTTTTGCTGTCTGCTACAATAACAGGAGAAGAATGTAGCATTCCATCTCAGGTTGCAGTTAGTGTCTGACACACATCTCTAAGCATTCAGAATTACAGAATATATATAATATGCATTGACTATAATTCTTTTCTGTTCCCTTTAATTTCCCTCTCACACCCCTTATATGTCACATTTGAGTTTAATGCAGTATTTTGCAGGTTATCAACAACAACATTATTGCAATTGTCACACATGCTCTAGGATGTCTTTATTTAGGAGAAATTGTTACCATTGTTTTGCTTTTCTCATGTATCAGTTCAGTACATTTTTATTTAAAGAATTAAGACAAATTGCAGTTACTATAACTATCAAACTCTGAAAAATATTAGTTCTATATTCCAAAACACATTTCCTAACCAGTTGAATAGTGTCCATTTTACGTTATGGTTAGAGTATTGCAAACTCTCCCATGTAGTCAGTTATTTTTTCTTCATCATGGAAGTCAGAAATATAAGATCAACAGCACTTATCCAAGAGCCTACAGACCCCCACCTTTGGACACTAGCATATCAATGGTCGGTCAGTTTTGCAACACCACGGCCCTCATTTCAGTCATTTCTCTCTTAGCCATATGAATATGTTCAGTTTATTAGCCAATTCAGTTAGTACATATGATAAAGTATTCATTTCAGCTATAGTTAATAGCTATCATAATGAGACAGAAAGCAAGTCAGTACCTGTTCAACTAAGTGTATTGATCTTCTATTTCTTAATCAGCCAGTCTGTAGAGACAAAAATGCTGGATAGCTGGGGTAATGTAGCCTACACAGCAGAACCTGAAGCAGTTAGCAGGGAGCCAGGGATAAGCATGATCTCCACAAATGTAATAATGGTTAGTTAGTATGCTCATACCTTGTCCCCAGCTATACAATTTTAGTTTGAGTTAATGCACTCAACATGAACATGTTTTATATTTGGTGTAGCCTACATGAACTGTGTCCTCTCTTGTATAGCATGTGTTTCCTTGTGTGGATACTGCTAGTTGAAAATATAACGTTTCTGAAAAAGATGAAACATTACAACAAGTTAGATTTTTCTCAAACAACCTGTGTTCAAAGTAAAGAACCTTCTCACAAGCAGACTGTGGAGAAGGAAAAAAGGAAGGCATATTAACTGATTAAGAGACAATTCATTAACTACCTTGGGCATGAAATGAACAGACTCCCCATTCATGTGAAGTAGAGTTCTCCCTAAAACAATTAAAGTGCAACTTGGACAACTGGATGGGAAAATGGAAATGAATCCCTGGATTGGCACCTATGTCTCTAATGCAAACATGTAACTTGTAAATGGTTCATCTCCCATGCCCATACTAACACTTATCAAGAGTATCAGAACTTGTCAGAGATTTGGGATGCATGGCTAGGCTTAAAAAGGCCCTTGTGGTTGTTAGCCTAGTAAACACCTATGAACCTGTGAACCTATGAACAAGGCAAAAAGAATTGAAACACCACCAAAAAAATAAGAAATAGACACATTTTGGAAAAATATTTATGAAGATCCCATGGAACATAACAAAGATGCTAAATTGATAGAAGAAATAAAAGAAAGAATAAGAAGTTCAAATGTACAGGAGATGAAATGGGATAAAGTAATGCCCAGAAATTGAAATAAAATTAAGAAAAGCTCCTAAATGGAAAACCCTAGGCTGTGATGCAGTACCTAACTTCTGGCTAAAAGTATTAGCATATTTACATGAAGATTTAGCTATGAGTAAGAACTAAGTACACGCGCACCCCAAACAGATACCAACCTGTTTAACAACAGGAAAAACAATACTCATCCTTAAGAGCAAACCTGAAAGCTGTCCTAAAAACTATAGACCAATAACTTGCCTTCCAATTATATATAAACTATACACTGGAACTGATGCCAATAAAGTTTATAGTCATTTAGATGAAAACACAATCATGGCAATAGAACAAAAGGGTAGCAAAAGAAAGCCATATGGGGCAAAGGATCGTTTGTTGTTAAAGTCATAATGGAGAACTGTAAAAAGGGGAAGAATTTAATTATGGCATGGATAGACTACAAAAAAGCACTTGACAGCATCCCACATTCATGGATAAAAGAGTGCTTACAAATGTATAAGACAAACCCTATACTGATCCATTACATTACAGTGACCATGAAACAGTAGCAAATCACTTTGCAGTTAAGCCATGATAAAGAAAATTATTATTCCAAGGATAAAAATTTGAAGGGGGTTATTCCATGGTGACTCCTTGTCACCGCTGCCTTTTTGTCTTGCCCTTAACCAGTTAAACTGTCTACTTAACAAATTAGGTCATGATTGCAAATTTGCTCCTAGAAAATAATCAAAGTGTAAAGACTTCTCATCTTCTTTATGTGGATAATTTAAAACTATAGAGTTCATCAGATAAGGAACTGAAAACACAACTACAAATAATAAAAACTTTCTGAGATGATACCCCGAACCATTAGAAAAAAAAAACTAATTATGCCCTATGGCTAACAAATCCCACTAAAACTATAATGAAAGAAAGGGACAACACCTGGTCTCAATATAAAAAAAAACCATAACCACTACCTTAAGACAAAATTACCTAGAGCTCCGGGACAAAGCCAAAAAAGCATATCAAACTAGACAATTTTAACTACTATCAAAACCTACAAGAAAAATATGCTCATAACCCGCAAAAATTCTGGAACACAATAAATTGTATACTGCGCCCAGGAAAGTCCACTACACCAACCCCTCTGCTACAAAATAATCATGAAAACATACCCACATAATTTAATAAATTCTTCACCGAAACAGTCCAGACCCTTGCCAATGCCCAAAATAATATTACTACCTACACCAATAACTACCACAACCCACCCAATACACAAAACAATACCCCCAGTTTTCAAATTCACCCCATGTCCACCAAGGCAATTTCTAAACTCCTTAAGAAACTTAAACCAACCACTCTAGTAGCTGATAATCTACCAGCAGACTTCCTTCAAATATCAGCTGGAGCTATAGCCTATCCAGTCTCCATTCTCATTAATAGATCTCTGTCAGAATGCAAAGTGCCAGCCTCTTGGAAAACCTCCCATATCATCCCAATGCACAAAGGAGGTAACTCCTTAGAACTTACCAACTATTGCCCTATAGCTATCTTACCACCATTATCCAAAATATTAGAAAGAGTAGTTCATACTCAACTTATGCAATACCTCCAGAATAACAACCTGCTCTCCATATCCCAGCATGGCTTTAGACCTTCCCACAGCACCACAACAGCATTATTATCATTTACCAACATAGTTAACCACTACAGAAACAAGGGTCTATTCACTTCTTCCATATTCTTAGACTTATCAAAAGCCTTTGACATGGTAAACCACAGCATGCTTCTTGCAACTCTATCTACCCTAAATATAAGTCCCTCCTCTGTATCATGGTTTAACAGCTATTTGTCAGATCGACAGCATGCTGTTCTATGACAAGACCAATTGTCTCCCCTGCTACCAGTAACTATAGGAGTCCCTTAAGGGTCTGTCCTCGGCCCTCTATTGTTTTCTCTGTTTACTAACCAGATATTTTCATCCTTACCATCTGCCTCAGTAGTACAATATGCTGACGACACCACCCTTATATGTGCCGCCCCCACCCTAAGTGAACTACAAACCCTAACCCAAAACACCTTCACCCTAGCTGAAACCTGGTTCACTAACATCAAACTTCTTCTTAACCCCCCCCCCCAAAAAAAAAAAAAAAAACTGATTTTCTTTGGCCCAGGTAGATCTCCTCCCCTGAGCAACAACTTCATCATCAACTCCAAAGAAAACATTCAAATTAGTCCAACCACACACACTAAACTGCTAGGTGTAGAGATGGACAATAACCTGAAATTCGACATCCACATAGCACAAACCATCAAGAAAGTCAATAAAAAGCTAGGCCTCTTCTACAGGAACCAACAGTTTATGACTAAACATACCAAAGTTACCAGCGCTAGGACTCATCTCCTATCCACCCTCCTCTACGCCTCTCCCATCTTGATTAATCTATGCCAAACTGAACTAAATAAAATGGAATCTTGATATAATAAACTTGCCAAGTTTCCTTCTGATGCTTCTTACAGATCCCACCACTGTCTATCCCTAAAACAGCTTAACTGGCTTGAGTTGACTCATATACTCATGCTCAATCAACTCTCTATAGCTCACAAGCTCTACTACCTCCCTGAGTTAACCCCAACACTTCAGCATTTAATACAGCCCCACATTCCCACTAGAACCCTACGATATAACAGCCAGAACCTAATAACTGTCATCCAACATAAAAATAACACTGGTAAATCACTCTTTGCCAGCACCATTGCCAAAACCTGGAACACACTACCAATCCATATAACTTCTACCACCTCCTTCAATCATTTCAAAAAACTTCTTAAAACCCACTACTTAACTAACTGGCTATGCTCATGTTACACTCCAGGTTAATCCATACCAATCTAATTGTGTGTCACATGTTCAGATAAGTATAAACACATTTGCCCTAAAACGTTTGTAAACCCAGATACTGGTAAAAAAAAAAATATATATATATATATTTTTTTTAAGCTTTTGACTATGTACCTCAATGTTTTTACTATGTACCTCAATGACTGTCTACTGTACTGTCTAACTAAAACTGTTAACTTCTAACCTATTATGTATTAAAATCAATTGTATATTCTATATTTTGTTCTCTCATGTACTGCATTCTATTGTACTGTGGAGCTTTTCTTCCCGAGCCTCCACTGAAAATGGACCTGTGTCCAGTCGGACTTTCCCAGTAAACAAATGTAAATAAATAAATAAAATAAAAAATAAATATAAGAATGTCATTTGATCTTGATAAATATGCAAAAGCAGCCTTTGAAGCAGGAAAACTGCAGCACCAAGAAAACATCAGTCAGGGACAGGAATGTTATATAAAAGAATATGAGCAAGAGGGAGTGTCTAAATATTTGGGAATTGATGAAGGATCAGCAATAAAACATCGACAAATGTGAATAAAACTTAGTAAGGAATATTTTAGAAGACTAAAATTAATATTGAAAACAGCTCTGACATTTAGGAACAAAGTCCAAGCTATAAACCAGTTTGCTGTTCCTGTCCTAACTTACAGTTCTGGAGTGATTAATTGGCCCCAAAACGTATTGGATCAGTTGGACAGGAAAACAAGAAAAATGCTTCATGCTTATGAAATTATTTATAAAAAATAAGTGTATACCAAGATTATATATTCTCTATTCTGAAGGCAGTATGGGTCTCCTTGAAATTGACTACATGTATAGAGCTGCAATCGTAGGACTGCATATATACATCCACTGACCTCACAAGATCGAAACATAGTGAACGTTTTAAAACATGAGGACAATTAGTCTAAGATGACTTCCCTGCTTAGTTTAGCAGAAAGATATCGGTGTCAAGCAGGAATGGAAATCAAACCAGAAGTAGATAAAAATCAGGCAGCAACTGAATGTGCCAAAACACAAAAGAAATAATATAAGGTGAGGGAATAGATGAGAAGTCAAAAAATGTGGAAAATGTACAAGTATAGTTGCAAGTAAAGAAAACTCTTGGAACAACCTCACGTCAATCATGACTGCATGCAAAAATGGTTAAGGAGAGGTGAATTTAAACCAAAAGACTAAAGGTTAACAGTGGTGCCCCAGGATAGTGGACTATGTACACATTGGTTTACAAAGTCCATTGAACATGTGGGAGAAACAGACAAATGTGGGTTTTGTAAAACAGAATTGGAAATGGTTGCACATCTTGTTGCTTTGTGTGATACACTAATGGCAGAAGTACTGTATACTGAAAGGCATAATACTGTGGCAAGACTGTTGCACTGGGGATTGTGCAAACATTATAATACTGAAGTAGGCGAGAAGCATTGGAAACATGAGTCACAAAGCATTACAGAAAATAATGACGTTTATATCATATGGGATCACCCATTACCAACAGTTCAAAAATAGATGAGACAAAGCAGATATAGTAGTCAATGAAAAGAAGACAAAAATAACACTCAGCATTGAAACTGCTACACCCAGTGACTATAGTGTCTTACATACAGACAGACACAATATCATAAAATACCAGAATTTACAGGGTGAAATGAGGACAATGTGGAAGAAGATTACCCAGACAGTCCAACAGTAGTAGGAGCAATGGGTTTTATAAAAAAGAATTTACAATTGTACTTAGATATGTTACTGATACATGTAACTTCATATGAATTGCAGAAAGAATACATTCTGGGCACATTGCTGGTGCTGCCAAGAGCACTTCTGGCTAACATGAAAGATTGAAACAATACCAGTTTTATGAACTTTAATCATAATTTTACTTAGGAATAGAGTCCATTCCTGTCATGGTATTAGAAACCCAAATGACTTGGAGAAATTAAACTGAATGGGGTTAATATAGAAATTAAACAGGCACATGAGTCTTATAAACTGAAGACACTACATTTGTTTTCATTATTAGAGGTGTGGAACACATTCAAAGTAAACAGTCAAAACTGTGTTCACAAAACTTATGTTTGGCGGGACACAATGGGAGTGTGACCAGTGAGTTAACTTTACAGATGTGTGTCATGAAGGCAGATCCAGCATTAGGTGACCTAGGTTGTCACCTAGGGCCCATTGACTTGGGGGGCCCACTGGCCAGGGGATGCCACAGAATGTACATATCTTCCTTAAGAATGCACTCAGTGTGCATTGCATTTCTTATATTCTTCTCTAAAGATGCACACAGAGTGCATCCTTATAGCCAAACAGTCCATTTATGCTATGCTGAAGAGATCATAAGAAGGCCGAAACATGCATGTTCACAGTTAGTGGGGTTTGACTTTGTTGGCCTGAATGTATCCACAAAAACTTAAAAAGGAAAAAGTCATGGACATTCAGAAGTTGTATATAGCTGAAATACTTGATGTCCTTAAACGGTCATTTGCATATGTCCCATGGGCTTGTATTATAGGAGGTTTAAGGTATCACAGAGTGAAAACTCTATCTTGGCTAAGTTTTTCTTGTAGGATTACTATATTCCTCAGTCTAGACGCACATTTCATTTAGTGGGACCCCCCCCCCCAAAAAAAAAACAAGAAATAGTTGTTTTATTTTCTAGATGATCAGTAGTTTAATATATTGCTATGGAACATTCACCAAATGGCCATAACCTTGCCATTTCTTGACCACATTTAACAATGCAGACTCAGTGTTTCAAAATACTACCCATAAGAACACTCCTCAGGAATTATGTCACTGCCATTTTGCAGTTGTGCCCAAAAGGCATTTTTGCAAAAACACTCTAGGATTAAAAAAAAAAGGCAATGGCTATAATTCACTACAGCAAGGGAGACCTCAAAAAGTACTCACTGACAGAAAGTATAAAACTGCAATACTTACAAATCTACATCTACTTTTATAAGTGCAGCCTCATTAGTTTTTTTTTAAATTTTAAGTATTTTGATTACACATCATTAATAATTTCTTTGCAGTACATCAGAAATACCACAGCTGTCACTTTTGTAGATTTGTGACAAAAAGTTTTTTAGCTGCAGAAAGGATTCTGCGTTTGTCATCTAAAGTTATGTTAAGCAAGAGCAGAACGTGAAACTTTGAACTACTTTTGTAATGACTCTTTCTAGACTTCAGTTATAATACAGCAGGCAGCACTTACTTTTTTTCTACCTGCTTAGTGAGTTCTTGTTTCACACAATGCTGGTGCTAGGTTATTTTGCACCCTAGGCAAAACTTATTAGTGCGCCTCTTGTTTTACAAATAAGTTACTTTTTTAATTGAAATTATAGAAAAAGGAAACAATGATGAAATAACAAATTAAGAATTATTCGTAAACTTGCTAATTATTTTACACTTATCGTAAAGTACAGACAGAAAAGTATTGTAATTCTAGCTTTGCAGAACTGTAACAGTAAGCAGCCAGGCCATTTGTTCCATTCACACAGCCCCAATCTCCACTCACAACCCTAACCACAGTATATGACTTGATCTTGCGAGGTTAAAAACGAAAACAAAAACAGCAACAAAAAAGACGAATTGTCATTAATTAAGTATACTTTTTTTCCCACACAAACAATACTTAAAAGTTCAAAGCTTGTGATCAATCTTACTTCACTAAAACACGCATTACTCTTGCAAAGTAAAACAGAACTGCAGTCATTCTATTTACACATAGGCATTGCCCCCATTCCAACTGTCTACCGAGAGAATATACTTTGAGCCTACAATGTTTAAAATAATGAAAAATAAAAGGCCACAGTTACATTATTGTATTTCTTTCACATTACATAGCCAAGAACTTGCACATGATCTTACTTCACTTCACCAATACACACTGTACTCATGCAAGAGTACAGTTTGTTTCAGCAACAAAACATTGACAACAGTCCTATTTATTTTGACTACCCCTACAAAACGATGTTGTTGTTTGTCTTTCGGCTTTTTCCCAGTAAGGGGTCGCCACAGCAGAACTCCGGTCCGTTAATGATTGGCAGTAGATTTTTACGAAATGCCGAGGTGCCAGCTTGACGCCCAACCTTCAACGAAGGCATGCCCATTTACGCACGCATGTCTTTCAAACGCTACCCAACCGCAGGGAGGACATGCAGATTCCACACAGAAGGCACTCCCAAGCCACGCCGAGAATCGAATGGGAGAACCTCTTGCTGTGAGGTTAGAAAAACATGTCATCCTTAAACAGATTCTTTCTGGTTGACCATGCCAGTGTATTACAAATAAAAAAAAAAAAAAATTAACAGTCCCCAAAACATATTGCATCCCTAGTATCTGGTCAATCCTGCCAGGATAGTTTATTTAAAAAAAAAGAAAGTCATCAACAGCTCCCAAAACACACACACTACCTAACCTCACCTGCTACTAGTATCTGGTTGACCATGCTAGGAGTGTTAGAAAATCACAAACTGCCCCCAAAACAGCTAGCCCACTGCAGAGTTCTTCTTCTACTATGATCTGGTTGACCCTGCCAAACTCCAGGCCCAGGATGTTAGAAACAAAGAACAAATATGTAACCAGTCCACTTTTTCATACATGACTGCTGACTAAACAGTTTAATTGGACTTGGATACCTGCAATCTCTGGTTAATACAGACTGTTTTTAAAGCAGTCCAGCAATAGTGTGTGTGTTTTTTTTTTTGTTAAAGTGGAACTCGAGCATGCATGCGCACTGCTCTGAGTTCCGCGAATACTTGCTACGAGCCACCTGGCTGCACCCCCTCATGATCTGCGCCCTAGATGAATGTGTGATTCACTCTAATGGTGGTGCTGGCCCTGGTTTCACATTGACTATCTGCTATAGTCTATCCACTGAGGCTTCTCTCATCTCTGAAGTGAGAGGAAGAATTTTTTCCCCAGGTAGAAGGTAAGCAAAGAAGTACCCCTTGGTTCCCAAACCCTGCTCCTGCCAAGAAAAAAGAAGTAAATAAAATAATTTAATACAAAATGGTTGCCTAAACTAACTTTTTTAGTTGCTAAAAGTTCATAGGTTTGTAGGTGTATACTTGGCTATTGTCCCTGATGAAACACTTTAAGCCTAGCCATGCTTACCTTTTGTCACTGATATGCTACCCCATAGGTATCTTTGCCATATTTAGATTTAACTACTTCTCACTTGTAGCAGATTATCTTGTTTGCATCTCACCTTCAGTGTATTAGGGTACCCTACTGTAAGACTGGGCATTTAAGTACTGCCTCTGTTCGTTACAAGGATAAGGTTCCATTCTGAGGTAAATTTCCTATTTCCCAGCCACTGGTCCAAATTACACTTAAACGGGGTTTTGGAAGGTCTTTGTTTTACATATATAGGGAGTCTATTCTATAATAGTAGTATCCTCTGGGATATGCACCTATCTCTGCAAACTGTTTTGTTTATGTTGCAGAAGAGACTGAGGTTTTTGGTTCGGGTATTTATAATATCATTTGACTTGTGGATGTGCAGTAGGTCCATTTGTGCTGATTCTGTGGATGCCTTATAAGCCTGGCACAGGTCACCCTTTAGTAGTCTGTATGAGACCAAGTATAGCAACAGGGCTTAGAGGCAGTCCATGTAGGTCATGTACCGTAGACCCATTATTCTTTTTTGTAAGGAACTTCTGTGGAAACTCCAGTTATAGCAAGTACCTGGTCAGGTGCATACCAAATGGGAGCATTATACTCTATGACGGATCTAATGAGAGCTGAGTAAAGTAGGACATTGACCACTCTTAACCTAGATGCTATCTGTTTTATTTATAAGCTGCACAATGTAGAAGTGCTTCCTCACAACACTGGACACATGTTGGTCAAAAGCTAGGTCACTCTGAATGTATGTGCCCAAATCCCTGATAAATAGGTCTACTCTTAGGTGCAGATTGTCAATGTGACAATTAACAGAGGTAGTTAATTTTCCAAAACACACACTAATGCACTTTTTGGAATTTACTTTTAGTCCATGACTCTGACACCTGTCATTTGTTCAGAAGAAGGCATCATGTAGGATCGCTGAGTCGTAAGGGTATTCAGTGACTGCAACCAGCTTGCAGTTGTCTACAAACTTGGTCAACCACAGACTTTTAAAGTCTATTTTGACTTCTAAGAAATAGATACCAAGTAAGAGCATCCCCACACCAGAACCCTGTGGGACTCCACTTGTGACAGGTCTTTTTGTTGACATAGCAAGACCTATCCTGACATCCTGTGTTGTATCTTTGAGGCAGTTTCCATTCCATCGGGTAACATAGGGATTTATTCCTAATTTGAGAAGCTTATCCACAATGCCTGAGTGGGGTATATTATCAAAAGTACTAGACAGGTCAAGGTAAGCAGTGCATACTGTCTTCCCTTAATCCATCACTTTGGTAACTTTTTTGAAAAAGTCCACTAGGTTGGCCAGATATGAATTGCCCTTGGAAAAAAAAAACAAACTGTGATGGGTTCAGTGTTTGCACATTTCCTATGTCCTTATTGATTAGTTCTATTTAAGTCTTTCCATGGCTTTGCATATGGCGCTGGTCAGACGTAAGGGACAGTAATTGCCCACATTGGTGAATGGTCCTCTCCTGTGCAGGGATACTCCTGTTGCTGTCTTTCATTAACTTGTAACAAAGCCAGCTTGGAGGCTGAGCTTAAAAAGTGTTGTTAGGGGTATATAAATATGTTGTTTCATGCTATTTTGGATTCATACTGGAATATTGTTGGGGCCCATAACAGCTGCATTTTTGGCCCATGACAGCACCTCCAGGCTATGATCCTATATGATAGCTGGGATTGCATAGTTTTCTGATATTCCTTTTGGGATTACTGGTGATGGGGGGGAGGAAAAGTTTGAGCTGAATTTATCAGCTAGCAGGTTTACTATGTTGACAGCTTTGATATAGATGGCACCATTTACAATTAGTTCAGCACACTGTTGTGTATTGCCCTTAAGATTGTGGATATAGTTGACAAAGGCTTTGTGGTTATTCTTGGCCTGTGAGTTTTTTTTCTCTCTCAAATTTAGCCTTGGTAGATTTTACTATGTTCCCAAATTGTTTGTTTAATTTCATGATTAGAGTCTTATTTATTGGGTGTTGGACTTTTCATTTTTGGCTATTATTTTCTTCCTTTTATTATAAATATTATGCTGTGATTCCATCAGAGTGTTTTGTTTATAGGGTTTGTTGCACTTCCTTCTTTTGGGTATGTCTGCTTCTATGCATTTGTGTTACATTTTGATAAAAGTTGGCCGTGTATTTTTCTACATAGACAGCAGAGCTTTCTGGGTTCAGGGGGATTTCAATCTAGCTAGGGAATTACTCAGAAATAGGAAGTTAGTCATGGAGAAGTTTTTACAAGTATCTGGGTCTGAGTGGGACTCTGGTTTTATGTTTATTGCAAGGAAGAAGGCTTTATGGTTGGACTTGATGAGTGAGGATGTTACACTGGGAACAGAACATGATTCACCCATATTTCTCAGGACAAGGTCAAGGATGTTGTTTCATCTGGTGGGTACTCTGACTAGTTGTTTCAGAGCATTTGTAATGACAAAGTCCAGGAATCTCTGGACTTGCACACTAGTGGTGGTATATGTTTTCTAGTCTGTAGATGGATAGATAGCTGACGTTGTCTAGGAATATGGTATTTGGATTAATGATAAGTGATTCTAGCTAACTTAGGTAGGTAGTATGAATTTCTGAGTCATAGATGGTGTTCTGTAGCTTGCCAGGATAAGATAGGGGACTAGGGGACTTTTTTGATGGTAAGTTGGACATGAAGTATCTAAAGGGCATCATGCTGCTTTGTCAGCCTTGATATGAGCCTTTTCTGGCTGAAGATTGTGATACCAGCATCTTTCTTCACTTCCTGTATACTGGCTGGTCTAAATGTATGGAAGGCATTGTAGTCCTGCACAGCCAGAGAGCTCTACACCAATTTGAACCATGTCTTGGTTACTACACATATGTCTGTGCCCTCTAGGGTAAGATGGGCTTGCAGACATTGGAGGGTTTTATTTAGGTTACTAGCACTGATCAGTAGTATCTTTAAGCTTTCCTTAGTTTGTTTAGCTACTTAGGTAGTTTAATCTGGTTGGTATTTCCTAAAATAGCCACAATGGGGTAGATAATTTTTAAGCCAGTATATGAAAGCGTAACGAGACCCCCCCCTCCCCACTTAAATGATACTAAAAGCTAAGCCACTTATTGAAGTCAGTCATCTTTTGCTTATGTTGAGATAACATCCTCAGACAAGGTAGAATGCTGCTCAGTGCTAGGCTCACACCTGCCTGGGTCATGTAATTGAAGAGCTTCATCTTGTCTTTCTTCATATAGTCCATGGAGGTTGTGTATTGAGCCATTAACACCCACATGCAATATGACAGATTCATAATGTTACTTGCTGGTTAAGAGCTTGAGTACCTGTGTGCCCTGGTAAATCCTGGCCTTAGACAAGCAATGGACTGTCACTTTCTTCTTACTCATCCTGGTGACTGGTGCATCGTATGTCTCACTATGGAATCACTTATGACTAGATATTAGATTGTGTGGATGCTTGCCGCATAGGTATACTATCTGAGACAGTGTAACTTTGTGAGGTGGTAGGCTTTGCCCTTGTTGCAGGCTTAGAATGTTGATAGTGTTTTGTGCCCTTGCCATGTCTCAGAGGTCTTTGAGGTTTGGGCAGCTTAAGCTTTGAACCCTGGCATATGATGGACTATGTGTTTTATGTGAGTTGTGGAAAGGTGCACTGTGGGGCAGTTGCTGATGATCCTTGCAACAGTGGTGACAGTGTAGGAGCCATCAGCCAACAGTGACATTAAATAAATATATATCTCTCACTCTGTGTTGTGCTATTTGAGTTGTAGTAGGTAGCTGTCAGACAGCATAAGACAATTTTTACATTGCCTAATGGTTCCTCTTCTTGCACCTATTCATCATCCATTGGGATGAATGTCCTCTAGTACATTTAGTCCATAGTGGAGGTGAGAGTCAGGTGTTAGAGAATGAACAAGTCTACTGATCCTGAAGTCTGTCTTATCTCCACCCCTTTGGCAACTTATGCATTCCACAGCTGCTGTTCTC
>NC_056739.1:1345963304-1346020804 GCF_019279795.1 Protopterus annectens | reverse complement strand
AGTACAAAGATCATGCCCTTATTCAGTAGAAGTAGTTCTGATGCTTTTAACTTTTAAAAGTTTGTTGTTTGGTTTATGGTTATTTGACCTGATGAAACACTATTGAGAAGGAGTTTATAGCCTGTCATTAAGGCATATTTTTTATCTGATGTTTCATCATTAACCACTGTGTTATATTATAAAGCTTATGTTGTCAATATAATTTCTTTATGCACTGAAGCATGCACATATGTGCTGTCATTTTATATGATTCAAAGACTTTCAACTATAAAATAATCAAATATAGTCTACATTTCCCCACTGTATGTACACATTCTGCTTTAATTTGAATGCAATCCAGTTCTTCAATGAATATATCTTAATAATCTTAAATCTATACCTTCTTTTTCCCTTTTACTCTTACAGATGATTATTAAAATCCCCCATCCAAAAGGTGGGGTTTCTTATCAACAAGTAAGGTTATACTAACTTCCCAACTTTAATGTTTCCCTTCTTTTGCTGTTGTTTTCCATTTTTCATAAATTTCTACCTCCATTTCCGTACCATCTTCAAAAGAATCTTATCCTCCTCCAGATAAAAAAAGATTCTTCCTTTTCCATTTGAACTGTTTCTCCTATACTAGCAACCACCATTGTACTAGTTTCAGCCATATGGATATCCCCTGTATTTGTAATACTGTAGTTACCCATTAAAAATATCTTGAATGACATTTTATATATTTCCTCATTCCTTAACACAGTTATTTTCATATATCTATATTAAATACATGATTTACAGTGTCTTTTTGTACAATGTGTTGAAACATAACCCCCTCCCCCACTAAAATAAACTTATGCATGACCATAATAATACAAAATACCTTTGCAATTTCTTGCCTATAATCATTTGACAAATACTCTACAGTGCCATTTACAGATTTGAAATTTGCTGTAGTTGTCCATTCTGCTATTCAGAACCATAATGACTCTAATACTTTTTAAAACATGCTATATGCAGTTGGAACAACTATGCAGAGAGCACATATCTTTTGTAATGCACTAAGAAGACTATATACAGGCATTGACCTCCAATCCAGGGTCTGACACACACACACACACACACACACACACACACACACACACACACACACACACACACACACACGTGTGTGTGTAGGTCAATGTGTATGTATGTATCTTTAAGAAGTTATCCAAGGGATTGCACAAGTCTATAAATACTAAGCACATGTGAGTCTGACTGCCATTTTGTACTTAGCTGTTGATATGTAAGCATGTATGTCTGTGTAGTCTGTCTGTTAACCATTTTGTTTATATTTTATGATGCTGGTATCCATCCTGATGTATTTCTATGTATTAAAGCATCTAAACTAAATACTCCACCTGCTTGTCATCTATGTTAGAGAGGGATGAGCAACATGGTGTCAGAAGTGGCATGTCTAAAGGGACATGAGTTTAGAAGAAAAATGGCCAAAACAATTTGTTGCCAGAAAGAGCTCCAGTTTCTTGCACTTAAGTCCAAGAGGCAACTGGTTGGCATTGGATGAATACACAGCAGTGAATCATCCCTACTACATGCATAATTTGCAAAACAGGTCAAAAATTAATTTCAGTTATTAAAACTTGCTCAAATAATTTCTTATTTGCAAAATATGAAACAAGGCATACAGAATGCTCTAAACGGTATTCAAATAAACCAATATGTCCGATACTAAGAAAAAAATATTTGAATTATTATGGGAAATGTTTGAAATAAAGTCTGAATTGCATAAAACAAATAAAATAAAAGGAAACAACCACATTTTTGCTAAGCATGTATTTTTCGTATTAATTAAAGATATCTGCGTTATCAGAAGTGTATAAAGTGTCTGCATGTTTGTGCAGTATTACAGTAAAGTTATTTTGCAAAACACAGCCATTACAGAGTATATTTCTCAAAGTCCAGTATTTGGAAGAGTTAATTGTGCATTTGAATTTTATTACAAGCTCACAAAACAGTTTGTTCATACATAATTACAAGGGCCATATTTTCAGTGTGTTTGTGCATTCTTTGTGGGCATGGCAGACAGATTTCAAAAACCCAGTGCACTTGTGTTTCACAATACTATTGCAGAGAACTGGACAGATTTTGAACAAGAGTATGACATTTTCATACAGGCTGCATTTTCTGATAAAGATGACCATACAAAGGCATTTATTCTGCTTAATTTAGCTGGGTTAGAAGCCATTCAAAAGGAGCATTAATTTGTGTATACACCTGCTATCTATGCAGGGGAGAGGGAAAACCATCATATTGTTGTACAGGCTGAATCAAGGGAGGACCCTGAGTGCTTAACATGTAAATTTAGAGAAATGTGTACCCCCAGACAAATGTTACAATGGAAAGGCACTTATTTTATGCAAGGGATCAAAACCTGATGAAACTTTTGCAGCATATATACCTGACTTGAGAAATAAGGCTAAAACATACAGATTTGGTGATTTAAGGGATGAGTTGATAAAAGGCAGACTTATGTGTGGTATTAAAGATGATGCTGTGAGAAGGATTTTGCTTCGTGATAGTGATTTAACTTTAAATAAGGCCACTGAGATCTGCCAGATATATGAGCTCACAGAAAAGCACACAAATATGCTTACAAATGAGAATAGCTTTAGAAGGCACAGTGATAAAGCTCATAGTATGCAGTACATGGTTAAAAGAAACAGGCCCAAGCACATGGCAGTAACTCTAGCCCCTGCAGCGCTCACTGATAAACCCCAGAGCTTTCCAGCAAATTCCACACAGTCTCAGTGAAGCATAAGAGTGAGTCAGCAAACCAAAAGCATGACGCCCAACCCAGTTTCATTGTCAACTGTTGTAATTGTGGTGGAAATCATGAATCTAAAATGGAGACATGTTTAGCTTTTGGTTAACAATGCCACAAATGCAATAAATGGAACCATTTCAAAAGGTTTTGTAAATCAAAAGGCCCACATTCTTTTATTAAAAGGGAACATTTTAAGAAATGAGTTGCTCGATTAGAGAGCTGCAACGCTACTTTTTATGTTGATGTTGTGTCACTGCTTCACAAAACAGTCAATGCAGTAGATTTAAGGGCAAAGAATGAAGTATTTTGTACTGTTCGGATAAATGGCAAACCAATAGAGATCAATGTTGATACAGGTTCCAAGTTCAAAGTTATGGCAGCAGAAACATTTGCTAGAGTGTGTCATGGTGAAAGGCTTGATTTGGCAAAGTGTGCGAAGCTTGTTGCTTATGGTGGTGAAGAAATTCATACTGAAGGTTCAATAGTGCATTCATGTTACTCTGCTGGGAGATGTCACAACTTGTTATTTTATGTGGTCAAGAGGCACGTACAGTCATTATTCGGGCTCAGAGACAGTTTGAAAATGGGACTGCTTTCATTTAACAAGGAAGTTCATCTAACAAGATTGAAAGACCACTATTCTAATTTTGCCTAGTACATTTTTTTCTAACTATGCTGATCTCTTCAGACAAACTAGGCAAGCTTCCAATTTTGTACTCCATGAAGTTAGATCCAGATGCCAGTCCAGCTGTCAGGCCAGCTCAAAAAGTTCCAGTAGCCATGCAGGACAGAGTCAAAGATGAGCTAGATAAAATAGTGCAACAAGGTGTGATTTGTCCAGTTGCAGAACCAACTAAATGGGTATCTTCCATGGTGGTAGCTCATAAGAAAAGCTCAGATGACGTCAGAATATGTATTGATCCATGAGATTTGAACAAAGCACTAAAAAGACCTCATCATCCAATGTGCACAGTTAAAGAAGTGTAAGAAAAAACAAGGACCCAAGCTGCAAGAGAGGGACAAGCAACAATGTGTATGCTAACACGTCATATATTTGCCATTTCTGCAAACTACTGCCCATGCTACAGTACATGTGATCCCACCAATCCCCAGTTGTGCCATTCCCTGCTGTTGAATTAGTACTTTTTTCTGAAGCCTTGCCAAATCCATATAGCATTCCTCCTTGAACATAGCCTGTTGTGTGACTGGAGAAATCACCTCTGGTGCTTTAGTGGGTTCTGAAACTTCCTCACCTTATCAGACATAGTCATCGTATCACTGGTGGTTTGTTGGCTTATGACCTTCCCCAAAGTTCTCCCTGGCTATGTCTGATGCACACACACACACACACACACACACACACACACACACACACACACACACACACACACACACACACACACACACACACACACACAAAGACATCCAGGTTGCTGCAAGCATGTCCTCAAATACACACACTCACTCAAATGCATGCTCACGCAGGCACCCAGTCAGCTGCATTCACACCCCTATAGATAGATACACACATGGACTTCTTTGTGGAACCTACCAACAATTGCACTATGAGATCTAATCCATCTACAGGAGTGAATGGGTATACTCAATCAAAATATGATGTATGTTTTTTTCCTCCTAGCAACATAAATAATACAGCTGAACAATTCTCTGAATCACTCTACCATACTATTCTGGCTCCAGTATCATTTACGTGGGGTGAGCACATAGATAATTAGCATTAGCCATACCATTGAACTGCCATATTTGAAATATAGCTTTACCAGTGAGACCACTGTCTGTGCTTTAAGTAGTGCCTGTGTACTACTACAGAGAAAGAGTGGGCTTTGAATCTCTCAGGCTTACTGCACTGTTAAAACTTGTCAAATAAAGACTTTTGTAGTGAGGTAAGCCTTTTTGAATTCCTACGATTAGTGTAGGAAGAACTACAGAGATGTGATGTTCCACATAAATGATTCTTATAAGAAGGGGAAATCCAGCACTGAGTTTAATTTTCTATATTCTGCTGTAGAAAAAGTAGATGAAGGGTTCAGAGTAAATTTTATGTACATAGATTTAGTAAAGCATTCAGTATGATGGAGAATAAAATTGTGATGAAAAGTAACTGACATTGGTGTAAGTACCTGTTTTGATGAATTGGATCAAAGCATGGCTTTTAAAAAGAACCAGAAGACAGCGACTGGGGTGAAATTTGGGAAACCTTGTAACCTAAGTGGCTTTTTTACAGATATTACTTACATTTTTTTAGTAATATATTTAATGGATATAGCACCTCATCCACCATTTATAGTAACAAAATGCTCAGTGTTACTGCATTATGTATTTTTTATTCTGTATTACATGTGGTTGCCTATTACTTTATATATTCACATATATTTTGTGAACTTTTTTATGTTTTCTAAATTGCCTTTTTAGTGGCTATATACTTCAAGTAAAAGAACCGCTATGTGATTGACCAATACATGCCTTTATAAAACATTTGTGATGGAGCTGAACAGGCTATATCTGTCTCCCTGAAATATTTTTGCTTCCTCAGCTCTTATGTTTGCTTTTGTCTTACTTTTTTATTTGCACTTTTCTCTTTTCCTTAGCTAGAAGCATGAAATTTTGCTTGTGCAATGTTTGGCTTGATGTGACTTTTCAATTCTGCTAAATTTTGCTTGTAAGAATGAGACTGTTTCAAACATTTTGTGGACAATGTGAATTACAGGCCCTTGCAACAGTTCAGGAATCAGGCAGTAATAACTTCCATAAAAAGCATGATAGCTTGATTAAATTAAATGGAAGGGTAAAACTATGGGGAGTGTTCAACCCATGCTAACACTGAAGCACCTGTGATTATGATTTTGAATGTTTTCTAGTTTTTATGTGTTTCTGTGTTGGTTAGTGTATGGAAGCCACAGTAACAGTATTTGATTATGTCATTACACATCCTTCTTACAATACCACCTACTGAAGATAACTGCTATTCTCAGCAGTAAGAATATAATGAATAATGGTTGTGGCTGGTTGATCATTATGAATTAATGTATTTTCCATGTTCATCGGAAAGCAATAATGATATCAAGAGTGAAGCCTGACATGTATTTCAGAGTTAAAAAAATGTTTGAATATATTAATTTGGTCAGTTACTGATTGGCATCTGCATGACTCCCATCACATTGCTTTTTGTTGTTGAGAATGTTATGTGCATACATGTCAGCATCTATCCTCACACACATCCTACAACTGACATTTGTTTTCCTAGTTTAAAATTTAATAGAGTTATCATTTATTTAAAATAATCACGGTGCACTAATTGCATATATGGTGCAATTTCATTGTATTTATTTCTTAGCTAATACGGTATAATCATTGATTATCAAATACCCTGCCATGTGATAATTGCTGAAGTCCATATATAGTGATTGTTATTTTCTCTGCAGTGCAATCCCATTCACAGCAGCTGTAGAACAATGCCTCACATTTCTAAAAGCTACTAGAAAAGCACTATGTAATTAACTAATTGCACAGCTGATCCCATTCTGTCTTCATTCACCAATCTGAACAAAGAGTCTGAAGAGCACACCTGTCTGCTTCTCTGATGGGAACCTCCTTCCCATAAAAATAATCTCCCCAAGCAGTACTTACTTAAGTCAGAATCATTTACATTTTAAAGGAAACCTTACTGCGAGTAAAAGCTGAGAAGGTGTGAGACAGGAGACATTTTAAAAAGACCACTGCAGTGGAAAAAAAAACAACAGTAAAAACTCATGAGATATGTTAAGACTGCCCACAATTTCAAGTAGCATATCAGTAGCTGCTAATAACTATCATTGATAAAAATGTTTCTACTTACAGAATGAAGGAACCAAAACACAACAGTAAACATTATGTGGGGGTTCATTTACACACAGAATTCTGCTGTGATACATTATCAGCTATTTTTCTCTGTACTGCAAGGATTCATGAAGAAATGAGTCAGCATGAAACCTAGCCTAGGTAATAATCAGATAGATTGCTCAGTTAAAAGAGAATTACAAGTGAAACACCATAGATTACATCTCTGTATGGTATAGAACAGTTTAGCAGACTCTGCACTCATAGAAGGAGAACAAAAATATACCTTAGTATGCCATGTGCAACACATGATATACAATGCAAAAGGGCATGCACAATATAGATAATACTCATCCTGCCATACAGCAAAATGAAGTACTTTGTATGGTGTGGAGCTGCAGTTTTGTGGTGCTGTCCCCAGAAAACAAAATAGCAAGGGCAGCAACAATAACAGTAATTAATAATAATAATAATCATCATCGTCATCATAACTATAACAACAATAATGTTGGAACGACCATAAACAGTAAAATAAGGAAAGAAGACAAAATACAGTGTTTAGTGATGCAATGCTGCACCATGACTGTCCTAGATACAGTATAGTACCAGAACACAGATAAAGCATATCTGCATAAGATGGGAGGTGTAATGAATTACTAGAGAAACACATCAGAGGAGTATGTCTTCCATCTGTTTTAACTACACTATCTCATGACAAAGTTGCACCAAAGTACATTGGACATCCCCTGGAAATGCTAGAAAAGGGATTGACATTCACTTGTTCATTTGTGCACAGGAAAGTGTAATATTATGTGAAAAACAACTAGGTGACAGAATGGGCATCATACATGCTGAGCTATCTACAGAACTTTATTCATATAACCTATATCTAAGTCAGCAAGCTCTATAAAAATCTTAGCAATTGTAACACGTGCACTGTGGGTACCATCATGATGTTACTTATTTATTTATCCTTTTGTTGATCTGGTTAGTCCCTCTAGGATAGTAGCCTTTTGTTAGGGGCAAGCCAAGGTGGTATTTATACTGTTAGGGGAACTTTGGAAAGGACAATGGGGAACTTCCCCTACTCATCATTGTTATGAGTGGAACACATTTTGCAGGAGCACTTCCTGTTTCCAGTCCAAGTGTAGCGGCAGCCTGGAGAAATAGGGAAGATTTTAGAATATGTAGTGATATATATGAATATTATAATAATTGTGAATTAAGAGTCAATTGTAAAAAGAAAGGAAATAATACAATGACACATATGAAAAATCTTAGAAGTTATAAGATGTGGTAAGTTAAAACTCTAGGACAAAACATCATGGACTTACAAAAGAGGTATATAAAGAACTGAAATATATTATTTTATAGTATCAGAAGGTTTAGTTATAGGAGACTGGGCTGTAGATATAGTATTTTCTGATCAACTTGCAATATGGCTAGAGGTAAATAAAACAAGGAATATATAAAATAGGCAAAGGAATGAGGATAAATGAGAACACATGGAATGAAGAAGGGAAGATATTAGTAATATAGTTATGAAAAGATCATATTACTATGAGAATATTTTATAGAAAATGGTCTGAATGGTGGATATTTAAGAAAAATATAAAAAAATGTTTTCACAGTGGCAATATGATGTGAGAAAAGTAGAGAAAAAAAATGTAGAAGAACATTTAATCATGTATTGGAAGATATAGAACATAATGACAGAAAGTGCTTTGACCAAGAAAAAGAATTATATGAAAGAAATAAAGAAAAATACAAGAATTTATATGTGAGCAAAGATATTTTACAAGAAAAAGAGAAGAAGTATCAAGTTGCTTAAAGGAGTACCGCACCCACAGACTCAAAAAAACATGTTTAATTCATCATGGCATGATGTTTGCTACACTTTAACAGCACTCTGGGATTATTTACAAGATTTTAAATATTTTTATATGTAATTCCAGACTCTGACCACATGGAGGCTAGCATATTGACGTGGTTTGGATAAATCAGGTTGCTATTCAGTATCCCAGAATTCATTGTTTGGCTCAAGAATGTTACATCATGCAGGCCTCCATTTGCCTAAGGCTCCTGTCATTTCATAGATGTTGCATGCATACAAAGTACTGAGTAAAATAGAACAGTGTAAGTAACATTCCCTGCTGCTGAATGACTACTTAAAACAGAAGCAGTGCAAATGTCATAGAACACACTGAAAGTGTTGTTTAGTGCTGCCTTTTTTTCTAATTTAGTTTAAATGGCACTAATTTGTGAGACAATGAATTCCAGTCCATTTACTTCACCCCCCCCCTTGTAACACTTACCTTCCCTAACTGTCAAAGTCCCGAGGGTAATTTGACCTGGCAATTCCATTGATTTGCAGATCTCAGCAGGGTGCTTGTCTCATGTAACTTAATCTTTGCTCTAGCATTTCCTTTGTTAGAGGGGACATTTTTTTTTTTTGCTGCACTATAGCCATGGCCTTACTTGACTGCATTCACACCAGTTTATGTAGCAACTCCTGTAAGGTCTTGCGGCAAACATTTAGACTATGAACCAGTTTAGATCTTTATTAAGTGTTAAGGTATCGTTTCATGCTTCCACCTTGTTAAAAACTGAGATTTACATGTGCAAAGTGTTTTGGTATGCAGTGTTTGCCTACATATGTTTTTACTCCACTGGTTGGTTTGCAAGAAAAACTTTTGCAGTGTTCCTGGATTTGTCTTTGTACATACAAACCACATTGCTACATTTTCCCCTTCCTTTTTCTTGTGTCCAGAAGTCAATTATCACAAAGTAATATATTTTTTTTTTAAATAAAGGACATCAATGTTAATTTACCTTGAATCAGATAATGGATGCCACTGCAAAGAATCACTTTTGAAATATTTGTGCATGGACAAAAATCCCTTACTAAATTTATTGACCAGCCTCCAGTGCAATTGGTGCTATGGCTGTACATTACATACCAGTTTTGCAGTTTAGTAACCACCCGACATGCCCATACACCTTTATCCATCAATATGCAGCTACTCCTGTTCATGTGAGTATGTGAATTCATTTTCAGACTTAAGGTGTGGAAGCTGCATTTTACATGAAATTCAGAATGAACTGCTTCCCCACCTAAGCACCATGTTCAATCATAGCCTCACATCAGTATTTGTGCCCACTGAATGGTGCACAGCAACACTTATCCCACTCCCACAAAGAGGAAGCCACCACTGACCACGGGAATTATTAGCCTGGCGAGCCTGGTCAGCAAGGCCATGGAATGTATCATCATGGTACTCATAAACAAAGGCATTGTTAACCTCCAAACTTTGTACCCCACCCTGTTCGGCTTTGTGAAAGGCAGATCATGCCTCCTGAACCCGATTGACTTCTTTGAGAGTGTCACCAAAGCCGTAGATGAGAGTAAGGTGGTTCACAGTGCCTATCTGAACCTCGCCAAGACTTTCAACACCATCCCAAATTCTGGAATTACAGCTGAACTTTGTATAAATCTCTACGTCACAAGATGGGTTGCCAACTGGCTCACTGACAGAACCCACACTATAAAAAGTTGCAGACTCCAAATCTGACTTAGCAGTGACAAGTGGAGAAATACAGGGCTCTGTCCCGGGACATCTCCTGTTTGGTATCTACTTCTCTGAAGTACAGGCTAATATAGAAGGCCTAGGGCTAATGATATAAATAAAACTTACAGCATACTTAAAAAGTGAAGCTGGTAGTATAAATAATGGGTTGCCTAATATCTATGACAGAGCTAAAATAAACTTGTTTGTATAATATCATTAAGTAGCAAAAATTATGCCAGACATCATCCAAACAAAACTACAATTACTGATAATGTTGTTGTTGTTGTCTGTCTTTCGGCTTTTCCTGGTTGTTATATCCTGGTAAAAAAGGAGACCACACGGTTCTGGAGTTGTAAGGCCTTTCTTTAATAAGAACCTCCAGGTGCGCACCCATGTTACATGTTCACATCTTCCCCATAACCATACGTACACCGGAACCAACAAGTGACCAGAGAATACAGAACCAACACTACATGTTGTTAATCCCCCACAGCGCCCCTACAGCACAATAACAACATTACCTGCCCTATACTACATTCCTCCCCTCTTAAGCTGTGACATACACCTCCTTACATAAGAGAAACGAGGGAGCAAGTCAAAAAAACAATCCATCCAGTCACTTAATTTCTAAATAACCGGCTAGTTATTAAACAGTTACCATGCAATCAAGTTATGTTGTCCTTCTAACCTATACATGCACTTTTAACACTGATAGTCCTTCAAGTAACTAGGTTTAACCAGTGCACGCTTAGAACGGCGCAATGGTACCACACTAGGTGACTCCGGTGTCACAGTTACCACCTCTGGTACAGGTGTGTCCATCCCTGGAAAGGTTGGGTCCTCGGGAACCTCTCCTTCCGAGTCCCGGCGGTCTTCCTCGGGCCCCAGGACCGGAGATCCTCCTGCCGCTGCGAGCCCTTCTCCTGAAACTAATGGTATTTCCGGGGCTTGCAGTTCCATGAAGTCCTTCTTCTGTTCGCTCCGCAGAATCTGGTCCACATGTCTCCTCACCAAGAAACCTCCATTCAACCTCACCTGGTACGACAGTGGACCTGTGCTCTTGACAATGAACCCTGGAATCCATTTAGGTCCATAGCTGAAGTTTTGAGTCATCACTGCATCTCCCGCAAGGAAACTTCTCTCTCTCCGTCGATCATGATGTTCTTTTTGCCTCCACTGTGTCCTCTCCACCTTAGCTCGGATGTTTGGATGCACCAGATCCAATGCTGACCTTAATCTCCGTCCTTGCAACATCTCGGCAGGTGACAATCCGGTCATAGACTGGGGTGTAATGCGGTAGTTGAATAACACCCTTGACACTTTTGCTGCCATACTTCCGTCTCCGGCCTTTGTCATCATTGCTTTAAAGGTCTGGACAGCCCTTTCAGCACAGCCATTTGAAGCCGCATGGTATGGTGCTGATGTGACGTGTACAATGCCATTTTTTTCCAGAAAACCCTTGAACTCTCCACTCATGAAACATGAAGCATTATCTGATACAATAGTCTCTGGTAGTCCTTGGCTACTGAAACTCTTCCTCAGGCATTCAATGGTAGTGGTGGAAGTGGTTGTTTTGACTGGGTAGGCATCCATCCATTTAGAATGAGCATCCATTATTATCAAAAACATTGCCCCCATAAAAGGCCCTGCATAGTCTATATGAAGTCTCTGCCAAGGTCTACTCGGCCACTCCCATGGGTGTAGTGGTGCCGCCACAGGTGAGTTGCGATGTTGTTGACAGGTGTTACACTCTTTCACAGCGACTTCAATGTCGTGGTCCAACTTGGGCCACCAGAAATAACTTCGTGCTAAGGCCTTCATTCGGGTGATGCCCACATGACCCTGGTGCAGCTGTTGTAAAAGTGCACGTCTTCCTGGGGGTGGAATTATCACTCGTGCCCCCCACAACACGCATCCATCTTGCACACTCAGCTCTGTTTTCCTCACCTCATAGGGCCGAAAAACTGGATCAGTTTGTTGTGTTGTCCAGCCTTGCTGGACCCACTGAAACACTCGAGCCAGCACCGGGTCTTTTCGTGTCCATTCGCTCAGTTCCCTCGCTGACACCAACGTGATGTCCTCCATCATCAAAACTCGGTCCTCCGTTTCCTCTTCCTTGAGATGCCCCGGTAGCGGCAGACGGCTCAGCGTCCGCATTGCTATGGTGTTTCCCAGGCTTATAAACAATCTCATATTCATAAGCTCTCAATGTTACAGCCCATCTCTGAATGCGGGGAGAAACCATCTGAGGCACGGCTTTCATCTTGCTGAACAGTGACAACAAGGGCTTATGATCGGTGCAAACAGTAAACTTCCTGCCATAGAGGTATTTGTGAAACCGCTTAATTCCAAAAATTACAGCCAAACCCTCTTTGTCTAGCTGGGAATAGTTTGACTCCGCTGGTGTTAAGGTTCGTGACATGAACCCGATGGGTCTTTCTTGTCCATCTGGCATACGGTGTGCCAACACGGCCCCTAACCCATAAGGTGAGGCATCACATGACAGAATTAAGTCCTTGTGACTATCGTAGTGCACCAAAACCTCTGAGGACTGCATTAGTTCCTTGGACTGCTCAAACGCTCTGTCCTGTTCCTCCTGCCACGTCCACAGGGTCTCCTTCCTTAATAGTTTATGTAAAGGAGCTAACAGCGTTGACAGATTTGGTAGGAACCTGTTATAATAGTTGAGTAAGCCTAAGTAGGCCTTCAGCTCTGTAACATTTGTGGGTGCAGGTGCCTGTTGGATGGCTTTTACCTTGTTTGGCAGGGGGTGTAGGCCCGATGCATCCACCTTGTAACCCAGGAACTCTGAATCCTTTTCCATGAAAGCACATTTACTCCACTTCACCCGCAGACCAGCCTCTCGCAGTCGCCTCAGCACCTTGTTCAGAGTCTCCAGATGCTCGCGGTTGTTCCTACCCGTCAACAGGATGTCGTCCAAATAAACAGCCACCTTCGGAATTCCTGCCACCAGTCCCTCCATTATTCTCTGGAAAATAGCTGGACT
Source organism: Protopterus annectens (assembly GCF_019279795.1). NCBI lineage: Eukaryota > Metazoa > Chordata > Ceratodontiformes > Protopteridae > Protopterus > Protopterus annectens. The sequence goes on along the minus strand of NC_056739.1, from coordinate 1,346,007,588 downwards.
AGAGGAAACACCAAAGGGTAAACGATTTACTTGGAACAAACCTTTGTGTGTGTTAAGGGTGACATATGACTTTGACCCTTCCTCCAGAACGACTTGTTGATATGCATGACTGAGGTCCAGTTTGCTAAACTTTTCACCTCCTGACAGCTTTTCAAATACATCCTCCACCGTTGGTACTGGATACTGCTCCAGCTTCGAAACTTGGTTCACTGTTAGCTTGTAGTCACCACATATGCGTACAGTATCATCTGGCTTTAATACTGGAACAATGGGTGCCGCCCATTCCGAAAACTTTACTGGTTCAATTATACCTTGCTTGGTGAGTCGCTCCAACTCAGTCTCCACTTTCTTCTTCATTGCGTATGGTACGGGTCTTGGTTTGTAAAATCTTGGCGTTGTGTTTTCTTTGACGTGTATCTTTGCTGGTGGACCCCTCCAGGTACCCAGTTCCTCTTTGAACACTTCTTCGTTGTTCTCCAGCACATCTTGCAAGGTCAGCACATGCTGTTCTACTTTATGGAGCTGTAGACAGCCCATTTCCAGCTCCTTTAGCCACGCCCGGCCTAACAGGTTTGGTCCATTACCTGCCACCACCATGACTGGCAGCTGTTTGACTGTGTCTTTATGTGTTACAGTTACTTTTGCCATCCCTAGTGTGGGAACTGTTTCACCTGTATATGTTTTCAAAGTCACTGAACAGTCCTGCAGCTCCTGAGCTTCTTTTAGCCATAACTTCCCATACTCAGCCTTTGACAGAACTGTCACACTACATCCAGTATCCACTTCAAACTGCACCATTTTACCATTTAAGTCCAACTGGGTTATAATGGGATCGACTCTTTCCATCCTTGCCTCTTTCATGTTAAACATAGTAAACACTTCCTCTTCTTCCCTGGTTTGTTGATCTGTACCTTCACGCATGTGGTGTGCATACTGCTGTTTTATTTTCCGGTTTCCCTTTCTGTCCGTTATGCTGCTCTTTTCCTCCCCCTTTCTCTGCTGGTCCCTAGAGGGCGTTGACCTGCACATTTTCTTCACATGGCCCTTTTTCCCGCAAGCATGACATTTTTCATTTAAGAAACGACAGTTCCGTGACAGATGTTCACCGCCACACCTGTAACAGGCATACTGACCAGACTTCCCTTGTGGTTTATGCTCCATTACCACTTTATGCACTGGCAGTGGGGTAGCACTCCTGCTCCCAACCACCTCGATTGTTCTTGGTTGTAAATCACGAATGTCTTTATTCGCTGTCTCGATGGCCTGTGCCAGCTTCAAGGCCTTTTCAAACGACAACTCAGGCTCCGCTAACAATCTGCGTTGTATGCGGTCATCTGCAATGCCACATACGAGCCTATCACGTAGCATTTCTGTCAGTCTGTCACCATAATTACAGTGTTGCGCCAGCTCCCTCAGCACTGCAACATACTCCGTTACCGTTTCATTGGCCATTCTAGTCCTTGAATTTAACTTGAACCTTTGGACTATCTCACTCGGCTTCGGGTTATAATGTGACTGAAGCAAGCTCGTCAACTCCGTGAACGATTTATCCCCCGGTTTATCAGGACTCAATAAGTTCCTCATCAGACTGTACGTCTTGCTGCCCACCGAGCTCAGCAATATGGCTCGCTTCTGGCCCGCGTCCATTATCTGGTTTGCTTCAAAAAAATGTTCCAACACTTCACAATACTCCTCCCAGGTCTGTGTCTGACAGTCGTATGCAACCAGCGACCCTAACATGGAAACAGACATAACTCCGGCAGCCCCAGTCTCTTCGTCGTCCGACATTAACTGCACCCCGCCGTTTTCACTCTCAGCGGACTCTGAGGCATCCCATCCTCGTCGCCAATATGTTATATCCTGGTAAAAAAGGAGACCACACGGTTCTGGAGTTGTAAGGCCTTTCTTTAATAAGAACCTCCAGGTGCACACCCATGTTACATGTTCACATCTTCCCCATAACCATACGTACACCGGAACCAACAAGTGACCAGAGAATACAGAACCAGCACTACATGTTGTTAATCCCCCACAGCGCCCCTACAGCACAATAACAACATTACCTGCCCTATACTACACTGGTAAGGGGTCGCCACAGCGGAACTCTGGTCTGCTAATGATTGGCAGTAGATTTTTACGAAACACCGAGGTGCCAGCATGACGCTCAACCTTCAACGAAGGCACGCCCATTTATGCATGCATGTCTTTTGAACGCTATCCAACCACGGGAAGGACATGCAGACTCCACACAGAAGGCACTCCCAAGCCCAGCTGAGAATCGAACGGGAGAACCTCTTCCTGTGAGGTAACAACGCTACCACTGTACCACCGCGGCATTACAATTACTGGTAATGTAAGTAGCCTAAAATGCAAAATCATGTTCATACTGTCTTAAAGCCAAAATAATTGTAGTCATGGCACAAGGACATCCTTATCATAAGCTACTTATATAAATAATTATGAAAATACTCCCATCGCAGACTGTTCAAATGAACCCAGTAACCTTACTATCTCATACATTATATAACAATGAAATGTAAAAAATGAACATGAGGATTATGGGTATATGAGATGTAGACAGTGCTGAAAAAGCATTCATCATAACTGGTTAAAAGTTTTGAAACCACTCCCTACACTGCCCAGATAATGCACCAGCTCTAAAAATTGCTATGCATACCACAACACCAAGCAACACTATTGCCTTGACCTTTTCCTCTTATTCAGAGTTAAAGGGGCCTTCTTCAAAATAACAGTTAAATGTGAACACATACATTATAAAGCTTTTCCCTCCTTGTTCTTGTAAGAATTCTTACTTATTGCAATTTTTGCATGCTAATCTTCCACCAGAAGTACAGGCTTCAGGAAAGGGCATTTTCCAGTTCATATTAAAAAATGTCCTGCTTGGTCATTCCAAACTTCATTACAATGTACAAACCATCGCATAATATGGAAAATAAGAAGCCAAAAATAGATTACACCCACTGTGGATGAGTTAGCACTATAATGCACATGAGGTAACTGCTTCCTACTGCTAAAAGTAAAACAAGCACAGACCATTTCTGCAAAGCAGAAGAAAACATTTCTCCATTTTTTTATGCATATCCTAATTTATCCTTCTCAATTATACTTCAAAGACTGGTATTTTTATGTCCTGAGATGCTACCGCCTTGCAAAAAGGACAAAAACCAATCAGTAGCAATTATGCACTTTTTATGCAATCATAAACCCTTTCAATTTTTTTGCTGACACAATTTTCTAAGCGTAGCTGTGGTACAACAAAACACATGTGGTATCTAGTGGCTAGAGCAGCTCATACCTAAAAATACATACAGTAACAAGTGTTGTACAACCTGTAAAAGAAACATTGGAAAACATCTCAGTGAATAATACACTGACCACAACTACAGCCAATACCAAAGAGGAGTCAACAATCACCTCAGGCTGCTTTTACCCAAACAGTACTCAGAGTACAAACAGGATTGAGGGCTACTATGTAGGTCTCTGGACCGGCCCACATTTATAAGCAGCAAATATAGTACTAAAATAAAATAAGCAAGATACTGAGGCAATAGTTCTGACAATATAAGCACTAATACTATTTTCAACTTCATGTATGACGACTACGTCCTACACTTCAAGTGAACAAGCGTGCGTTCCTTCCACCCACGTGGCCATTCCCTGGTTCTCACAGAGCCCTCTCCTTAGAGTCACTAAAATGCAACTCAACTCAGATGCACCACGAAAAGAAAAAAAAAATCACACCAATTCAGTTGCAGCCCTTTCTGCACTATGCCTGGTACTGACTGTTAGTAAAAACCAATCAATGGCTGCTATGAGGTGAGACCCTGCTTCGAGCACAATAACTTCCACACATACTGCAGCAAGCACAGTCGAAGTTCACATACCTCTCAACCTGGAAACATCAAAAATCTGGACAAGGCCCATGCAAAACATGTACAAATCTGTATGCTGATAACATCTAATTTGCATACATAATTGCATAACCCCACCCACTCCAATGTAATTGTGGGATACCAACTTTTGAACACAAAGTGAAGAACAGACAACCAAAATATGACAGCAGAGTCCCACTGCAGCCATTCCAATGTCCCATTACCTGGCTATCTCACCCCATTTGCCATAAACACTAATGTGTGCATACTGCTTTACTTCTACAATTATTTGGATTTTTTGTACATTTTGCAATGCACAAACCCTAACAGACATCTGATAAAACAATTCTGTCTCACGATGAAAATAGACTTGACATTAAAACTTCTCTGCCCTTGAAACTCACATTCATTGAAACAGCATTGAAACACATTAATCTTTCTTTCTACTGTCTTGACCAGTGCCCATCTGGTAAGTGGGCTCCTGAGTACCCTACCCAGTTCGGCTTTGTGAAAGGCAGATCATGTCTCCTGAACCTGATCGACTTCTTTGCGGCTGTCACTGAAGCTGTAGACGAGAGTAAAGTGGTTCACACTGCCTATATTGACCTCACCAAGACTTTCAACACCATCCCACATTCAGGAATTACAACTAAAGTTTGTATAAATCTCTATGTCACAAGATGGGTTGCCAACTGGCACACTGACAGAACCCACACTATAAAAGTTGCAGACTCCAAATTTGACATCAAAGCATTGACAAATGGAGTACCACAGGGTTCTGTCCTTTGACATCTCCTGTTTGGTATCTACTTCTCTGAAGTACAGGCTAACATAGAAGGCCTGTGAGTAATGATATAAATAAAGCAGACTTAAAAGTGAAGCTGGTACTATAAATGATGGGTTGCCTAATATCTATGACAGAGCTGAAATAAAGTTGTTAGTATAATACCATTACGTAGCGAAAATTATGCCAGACTGCATCAAAAAAAAAAAAAAAGCTAAAAAACAATTACTGAAATTGTAAGTGGCCTAAAATGCAAAATCATGTTCATACTGTCTTAAAGCCAAAATAATTGTAGTCATGGCACAAGGACATCCTTATCATAAGCTACTTATATAAATAATTATGAAAATGATCCCATCGCAGAGTGTTACAAATTAACCCAAAATGGTAACCTTAGTGTCTCATGCAATATATAACAATGAAATGTATAAAATGACCATGAGGATCATGGGTATATGACATGTAAACAGTGCTGAAAAAGCATTCATCTAAACTGCGTAAAGCTGATGAAACCACTCCATACACTTCCCTGATAATGCACCAGCACTAAAAATTGCTATGCATACCAGAACACCAAGCAAAACTATTGCCTTGACCTTTTGCTCTTACTCTGAGAGTTACAGGGGCCTGCTTCAAAATTACAATTAAATGCCATGAACATGTCACCACTGCACCCCAATGACTGCAGATGATGACCTCCCATTCAGCTAGTCCGACACTGTGCCATGGTTAACACTATACATCCTCATCTAAAATAGGTTGGCAACATACCTCCTAACTGTCCAGATTTTTGCCAGATATTTTAGCATGGTTTCTCATAAAAACTGTCTTTTCCTGAACAAATCACCGAGAATGGAAGTCATTAAAGAATGACATATTAGTGTTTCAGACTTCATAGCCTTCAGAAAAAGCATAACAATACAAAAACGTGTAATCAACTCTCTGTTTGTAACAGCAATATTGAAAATGTGCACATATTTTTAAAAGCCTCTGTAGCCTCCATTATGCTCAGCTTTGTCCAGATTGCTTGAGCTAAGATGTTGAGACATACAGAGGGCAAACATTAGTTATATGAAAATGTACGCAGAGTCTGAACACTCAGCTGACCAAGATATGATGTTGTAAGGCAGTGGCTTTTAAGTTATTACAGGAAACTAAACACGGAAAAATGCACAGTAACTGCAAATGTTCTTTTCCACAATTTAAAGCACGGCAAAAATACCCGAAAATGCTGTTTGTCATCAGCCATCTATGTTGCTGCGCCAGTGAGCCTCTCTCGGTACGTAATATTACAATAGGAAATGGATTGCAAACTGATAACAGGTTCATAGTTTATAGTTTATTTATTTACATTTGGTAACTAGGAAAGTCCTACTGGGTGGAAAAAAAAACATTTTCCTAGGAGGGCCGGGGAGAAAAGCTCCACAAAGTTACTGTTAAAAAAGTTGCACATAGTTACTGAATATCTCTGCCAAAGAGGACATTCTCAGGACTGCAGCATCCACCCCTTTATAGTATAACACATTACAGTATCAGAAATCCATCTACATACTGTGGGAGTAGAACCCACAGCCTTCTGCATCCAAAGCAAGTATGCTACTACCTGTTGTGCTACTAACAAAACAGACTTGGCCTAAGCAGCACTAAACTTCTCTCCCCCTGAAGAACTACACAGCATAAGATATCTGGAAAAAGCCAACATTTATTGGGGGGACAGGGACAAAGGCCCCAAACCAGGGACACAATTTTAATCATTACTTGTATACTCTTAGAAAAGCCTACAGACACTGCATAAGTAAAATTACAATGGACTCAGCCTGCCTGCAAAAATAAAATTAAAACGGAAACCTCTCGCAGAGCACAGCCTACACAGCACAAGTAAATGACTTCATCTTGCATAACTAAAACCACACACAATGTATAATTAAAATTAAAAATGGACCTCCGGACTTCAGCCTGCATAACTAAAACCTCTCAACCATAAACTGAGCACAGGACCTCAACCTGCATAAATAAAATTAAAACTGACCTCAGCCTGCATAACTAAAACCTCTCAGCCTGCATAACAACTAAAAATGCAGCCTGTATAACAAACGGAGCACATAAATGGAGCACAGCAAAACCAACATTGATATAATCTCCCTCCTTACTATCACCATAAACAGAGCTTCCTTCCATAACATAGTCTTGGGGGAAAATCTCTCATTTCTCCTTACTGTGACTCTTCCAGCAGGATTGATGCGAAGCAGCAATTGCATTTCCACGCACTTTTGGGTTTGAATTGACCGGGAATGGAATGTTAGCATGCAATGCATGCATGGGTCTGCCTACAGGTCTTAGCACTGCTAATTCCTCTGTGGCAAAATCACATAAATTTGAAAAAAATACACAGGGATCGGAGGGAAAATAACTGCTTTAATTGGATATTTGTTGTGACTGGTATGTACGTTTCTAAGATGGACAAAATAATGAAATACAGACAGTAAACATGGTCACTTAGTATGGAGGCTAGCCAGCACCCTCCCCCCAAAGTGTTTACATTGATTCTCTCTGAAACAGTTCAAACTACATCTCGGACTGAGACAGAGTACTGGCATTAGTTGATGTCACGCACACACCTGTAGGCTGGTGATGTCTGGTGATATCAGCAACCATAAATATAAAGTAGGACTAAAATAAGAAAAGAAAATACATCCTAACGGGAAAAAAAGGAATACGCCATAAATGTAATACAACGAACGGCTGTATCAAAAGGAGGCTGCAATATTCCACATTGCTTTTTGATACAGCCATTCATCTTTATTTATAAAAGCAAAGCAGTAGTAAAGGGAAAGACAACAGCAATACAGGAAATCAGTTGCTATTGGCAACCATTACCACGTGCACCAACTCAGAAACAATGCCGCAGCAAAGGACAAACAAATTCAGAAGTTTACAACTGCAAATAAATAAAAAAAAGCAAGTAAAACCATGGAAATACAATATAAATAATAAAGTGAATCGCTGTATGGAAGAGATTTTAATATTCCAGAATGCTGAAAAAATCTACTGGTAACTGCTTTCATATTAAAGTCTTTTTTATACAGCCATTCATTTTATTATTGGTAAAGGTAAAGCAATAAAGGGATGGACATCAGGGATTATCGTAGCAACACGTTGATGAAAAATAAAACAAGTAAATTATTTAAAAAGAGAGAATATCGTACTCACCGATTTGTAAGCAAAGTGAAAGGCTTCTGTAGTGAGCTGTACACAAGTTGTTCCAATGCCAAAACACAGCGTACTGAAAACGAAAGCTACAAAATAACTTTCCTACCTTCAGCAGCTGTGTTTGAGCACTCAACAGGTGGGAGAAGGCCAAGGGAGTAGTTACATCACAAAATGGGTGGGTTTGACTGCTTTACTTAGAATGAGAGGCCGGCCGTGGTGATGTCACATTTGAGAGAGGAAAGTGGTTAGAAAAAGTACCTGAACTTCCAGGCCTTGATGACGTGATTAAATAGGGGACTTGAACAAGCTTTACTACATCGTGAGAACATGTATTTGAAAGTGAAGCCATCACACTACACTAAGGTATGTTCCGATTAGAGAAATACGGTGAATTATAAATATTTTAAATGCCTGAATGTTGTTGCTTTATGGAGGGAACTGTAAATAGGGAGCAAAAGGACTGAGAAGTTGAGAAATGCTATATAGAAATCTGTTGTACTCCTTTAAGTGGATTAGAAAAGAAGACAGTAGTGCAATTAAAAATTAGAAGCAATAAAAAACTCAGGAAAAGATTATGAATAGTTTAGTACAATATGTACAATAAATGTTTATATAAAAAAGAAGGTAGTGAAAAAACATAGAAAGTAAAAAAAAAAAAAAAAAAACAGAAAATAGAATAATGAGTTGGAAAAGTATATTTCTTTAAATGAGCTAGATAAGGTATTACAACAAGTAAATATAGATTTGGCTACAGGACCAGATGAAATAGGGTAGGTAATGTATATAAATTTAAGGGAGTGGAAAAAAATGTAAAATGTTGAATGAATGGTTAAATGAATGTTTTATGTATAAATAATTGTGGAGTGGAATACTTACATTGATATGGAAGAAGGAAAATAGAAGGCAATTAAAACAATGGAGACTGATAATATTGAATAATGATTATGCAATCATTATGAATATAATACAAAAGAGATTTGAAACTAAAATGGAAAATATTATGGAAGATAGTATATTTATTATAAAGGGGAAGGGTTTTCAAGAATTATTAATGATAGAGAAACTGGAATTGTATCAAATCTTGTGGGTGATAATGAAATAATATAATATAATATAAGTAAGTTAGGAAATTATGTATGTCAGCTTACAGTAATAATAAAGTAAAAATACTTCTTAATGGCTGGTTAAGTTAAGAAGTACATATGAATTGTAGTTTAAGACAGGGATATCCAATGAGTTGTTTACAATTTGCATTAGTTATGAATGCAATAGACTGTGAAATAAATGACAAAGTGAAGCAGGTTAAGTATATAGTACCTCTAGTGTTTTGAATTCCAGTTCTGTTAACATATGCAGATGACATAATAATTGCAAAAAACAAAATCTGGATAAAAGAAGTAATCATTTGCACAAATGGGTGTCTAGAATTGATAAGGATGGCTTTAACTAAAGAGAAAATTAAAGTTTTAGGTGATGTAGTAAAGAAAAGTGTTACATTATTTTAGAATAAATGAAATTTCTGTGTTAGTTATAAAATTCGAGAATAAAGATACAAGTAGAATTCAATGGGAAAAAGCAACAGAAGAAATAAAACAAATCTGTCTTTTCTTGAGAAAATATAAATTATCTTTCACAAAAATGGCTTATTGGATAAATTCAGCACTGATTAGAAAATAGCTTACTTAGCAAGTGTATTTCTGTTGCCAGCAGTATTTGAAAAGGAATTTTTGCAGATATGTTTTTCATTTATATTGGGTTCTATATTAAACCTAGTAAAAAAGAGGAGTTTTGTATGTAAATAAAGGTTTAGGGTTAATTAACCCAGTGTTATATGCTGCTTCATTAAATTTGTACAAAGTGTTAAATTGGATAAATAAAAAAGATGGGAGATTAGTAGTAAAATTGTATAAATATGAGTATGATAAATATTAGGGTATGGTAAAAAAGTGTAGAAGAGAAAAAATAGTGAATAAATGAAGAAATAAAATGCTATAGAAAAAATATTTTTGTGATAAAAATCGATCAGATAGAAAAGTATGGTATAAGAATATAATGATAAAACATTACTATGTAAAACTATGGGAAAATCTAACAGATTAAAAAATTAAAGCTATAGAAATAAGAAAATGGTGTAATCATAAAGTAGAATGTCAAGATTTTTGTGGAGACTACTAATAAATAAATTACCAGTAAAAGGAAGTATGCCATATAAAAAGTAATGTGATAGAACATGTTTACATTGTCAAGAAGAAGAAACTACAAAACATTGTTTTTGAATTGTAAAAGACTAAAACAGTTATGGGGAAAACTATGTAAAGAAGATTTTTAAGGTACAAAAGAAGTGGATAAAAATAAACATTGATATGATTAAATATGGATATTATAAGAACAAAAGTAAAAGAATATATTAAAAGAATAGATAAAAAGTTATTTTATGTTATATGGGTTATATGGAATGAAAGAATAAATGAAATTCTGTTTAATGCTAAATGGATTTTAGCAACAGTAGTAAGTAAAAGTAGATGGTGGTTATGGAAAAAGGAGTGGGAGTCTGATAGGGATGAACATTTTGTATGGTTGTAAAGGAAATTATGAATATGTGTAAATAAATTTGCATAGCTGCATACTTGTGCATTTGTAAATATTTGTAAATATTAAAAATAAGGGTTCTTTTTGTATACAAATGAAGGACCCCCTACTCTTTTTGATAGGAGCCATGGGATCTTTTACCTACATGTGAGCTACCACCAACTCAAATAGATAAGACCTTAGTTTAACTTCTCTTCAGAAGGCTAATGCACAAATGAGTGCAGCATCCCCCTCCTTACACTGCCTTTCAGTATCAGTTATCAATATATATCAAGGAAATAGAATCCATAGCCTTCTGCACCAAACGTGAATGTGCTACCTGTTGTAACACTGACACTGCTATTCAGAAAAGATATGTATGCAGAGCTGCAGACAATGTCAAACCAAAAGTATAGCTCATATGTGAAGCAGTAGCAATTACTTCAACCCTAATACTGTATAGTACCAGTGCTAACACGTATGGTACTTAACCACAAACCAGTGTGCATCTATGGGAAGTTATACCACATGGAAACACAGGCATAAAAAGTATACCTAAAAACAATAGTTAAATCCACAAGGCACACTGGAACACACACCAAGAAATCTCCAAAGGAACTTCATGCAAAAGCAGAACTGAAGTCAAACTTGTTAAGCAACAATTTATTTCCACAAAGCTTTTCATTCAACTGATAGCCGAACTTCTTCAGACAAACAGAGCAAACAACACCACACCCATATATACATCTCCCTTTACAAACACATGTTAAAACTAATTAACATTTAAAGGGACTATACCATAAATAACAAGACTGCAATTTAAAAATAAAAAACTTTTATACATGATCAATCAATTATTACCCACTAAATAAAAACCAACATCCTCAAATGCTGGACATGTACAAATCCTACTTAGACTAATATAAAATAAACCTAATCCAGTAAAAAAATCAAACAATCATGAAATGTTACCCCAACGTTTACATTTCAAGATTTATAAAAACATGCTGTTAATATAATGCTTGCCTAAATCTCATATGAACATGTAGACAAATGGAAATAAGTACATGCCAATATATGTGCAACTACCATCAACACAAACATCAGATGGCCATTGCTCTATCTCAGAAGACTTCTTAATTTCAGTATGCACGAAAGAGAAACCTTGTCATTAAGACCCGGAACTCTGTAAGAATTCAACCTCAGCTGCCAAATCAATTCCTGTCTCTCTAACAGTAACTGGTAAGTGCCTCCTTTTACATCTGATGTAATTTGATTTAAAACCCTAAACACAAAAGAGTGAGTGGGATTCTCACTACAATGTCTGGCCAGGGCATTCTATAACCTAGCCTTCCTTATGCTGTATACATGCTCATAGATCCTTTCTTTCAACTTCCTGTCAGTCTTGCCCACATAAAATGTGGGACAAAGCTGACAGGTAGCAAGGTAAACTACAGACCTCGAGTCGATACCTAAAAACAATGGTCAGCCATGAAGTCCACAATGCAACCCATCTAAGATACAATGACTATGCACAAGTATTAACAGTAAAACTGTTCATGAACTGGACATGTAATTATCACTGAAGGCATACAGTTATGTGGACAGCAGGCAGCAAACACTTCTACCTATCTTTACACTGACCAAACCTTATATTGATAGTTTACACAACTGATGGGCATAGAGTACCCTCTAGTATGGTTTATATTCATAGTGTAAAGTGAACTGTATAGATTGTGATATAGTCCATAGTATGAAGAGATCACTGCAGCAACTGATTGCCAGTGTACTTGTGGTTACAAATATTATACAGTCACCTGTGTCCTAGAACACTGCACTAGAGGTAATATGAACATACACAATGTATGAAAACAGCAAAATGACAACACTTCGCATCATGGTAGCACACTGATGGAAAATCCATCTCAAATGTCACTGATTCTGAAGGCCATCTTTGATATTGCCTCATATTTTTGTCCTATCCCTAGTGAAATTTTTGATTTTCTTGTAAATCATTGAGAATTACGATCAGTCAGTAATGTCGGACAAAGGAATTCCATACTTTGTGTTCAGAAAATGTATGTTAAATCAAAAGCTAGTCTTTTATTAATTTTGTATAGGATTTAGAGTAATATGTAAGCATTACACCTGATTATGGGCCTTTATCTCCCCATTAATTTTAGTTTTGTCCTTGATTTTTATGCAAAGAAATTTAAACCTATAAATGGAAATGATCAGAAATACATAATGTGGACTGGCTGCACAAATCACATGGTGTGTAATTCATCATGTGTTAGTAACTTGAACAGATTATCTAAACAGTGGTTCTCTCTCCATAACAACAGCATGAATACAACATGTTTCTTACAATGACAACTATTTCCTCATTGACCATAATACCATGTACGCAAGAATGTGAGGTAGGCATGAATATTTCAATTAAAAAAAACATAGATGCCTTACAGAAGTACAGAGTTTGACTACTCATATACAGTAGGCATATCAGAAGCAGTTTGCACATAGCTCAGGCTGCACAGTGTTCACTGTGCACTGGAGATCACCATGTTAAGTTAGGGGGGCTGAGAAAAAGTGGTAGCTATATAATGAATGTCTTATATTGGTTCTCATGTCTCACACCACATGTATATAACTATGAGTTCCCTGAAAAATGCTATTATTATTAGTAGCAATAGTAATAGTAGTAGGTGTAGCTGTAGCAGTGGTTTACAACTTGTGTGTGTGTGTGTGTGTGTGTGTGTGTGCGTGTGTGTGTGTGTGTATGTGTGTGTGTGTTTGTGTGTGTGTGTGTGTGTGGGTGTGTTTATGTTTGTGTAGAATTGTTCAGATGACTTTTACTTCTGCAGAGATTGCGCAGATTGACTGATATTGTGTGGCCTTTTATGGTTAAAATGTTCTGAAATGAGCAGTTTTGTCATTATTGGTTCATAAGTTTTGTTTCCTTGCTTACTGGAAAAATGTTCAAAACTACAGATGTAAAACACACTCTAACAAATGGTACTATATTATACAAGGAATATAATTTAATGCAATCAGAAGGGTGAATCAAAGAACACATACTTGTATGCATGTTCTTAAAAATGTGTGCAAAGGGTCTATGGTTTGAAAATAGCTTAAAGGTGTACTTTATCCATCAGTGGCCAGATGCATTTTCTTTGAATGTGGGTTTCAATGCAGTTTCAATGAATGTGAGTTTCAAGGGCATAGAAATATGCTGTTAATGCTAAGTCTGTTTTCATTGTGAGACTGTATTGTTTTGTTTTAACAAATGTCTATCAGTGTTTGTGCTACAGAATTTGAAATAAAAGTTTTAAATTAAATCCAAATATCTATAATCATCGTAGAAGTAAAGAAGAAAACAATATGTACACTGACAGGTTTGAACAGTGTTTATGGTAACTGGAGAGAAATAGCCAAGTAAGTGTGTGTGTGTGTGTGTGTGTGTGTGTGTGTGTGTGTGTGTGTGTGTGTGTGTATGTGTATGTTTGTGTGCACATGCTGGGGAGCTGCTGTGTGTGTAGGGGGCCCCAATCCATTATTCTGCCTAGGGCCCCATTTAACCATGATCCAGCTCTAATGGGATTGGTCTCACACCTCTGAGAGGGAACCCTACAACTCTCCCACTTTACTCAAGGCTAATACGATTTTAATAAGTTATTTCATATTGTTGGAATTGTCCCCATAACCTCAGGTGTGTCTGATTTTTACTGCTGCATCAGAGTGTTTTTTAGTAAGGAATCTGATAATAGCATTGCTTGTACTAGACAATGGAATTCTAATCAATCAAACTAATCAATCCCTCATGAAAAAAGGGTAAGCTCTTATCCTTCAGTGACAGAGACTTGGGTGAACTATAAAACTGTTAACTATATGCCCATGCATGTATTGCTTCTGTACCTATTATGTTTGAAGTCATTCCACAGTGAGTTTTTTATGTTTAATTAAATTCACTGCAGGAAGAAACATCTAAATTCCCAGCTCATGTTGAGCACATACTTAGCTAATCTACTTTGGCTCATATCAAGATGATGCAGTGTTGCATTTAATTATTCTATGCTCTTATATTGAATCCACAAAGTGATTCAGAAAAACATGTCAAAACTGGTTCTGGGCAATTTTAAAATTACTAAGAGTAGGAGACATTCACTGGACTCATGGACTCACTACAGCCTATCAGTCAATGCCTTCTGTGTTTATCAACACACTACCTCTCATTATGTCATGCACCCCTACATGATAGAACATATCCTGAAAAATCTCTCACTTGAATACTGGCAGTATAAATTTGCAAATGGGACATGGCAACCACCTAGATTCATAATGAGAACCCTGATATCAATAGTCTAAGAAAAGCAAGGCTGAAAGGAAACTTTATTCTTTATCCTAACATTACTCCTAAGAACAGCTCATTTCATAACAAAATACATGGTCAGCATATTGATGATGTACTGCTTTTACTTTAAGCTAACATGTTTCAGTTGGTATGTAAAACAACCCAAGGGTGATACTCATTCTCCCATTCTCCTAATTTGCTATTATCTCAACTAGCTATTTGAGACTATACTAAGTAATTGATTGCAATACCTTGTATACCTCCAAAAGCAACTATGCAGCCTTTAAAAGAAGTTGCAGGGATTTCTACACATACAAAAAAAAACAAAAAAAAAAAAAACAAGCAAACAAAAAAATAAAATAGATCAACTGTGTTGATGCAATTACAGCATTAATAAACATAATTTTACAATGATTTCTCATTAGTATTCAAAAATATGCATGTTGATTGGACAGCCAATCCAGTATGTATGTTGTAAATCAAGCATATACCAATAGAAAAAAGTCCAGCCACTGAAGTACCATAGAGTGGCCAGACTGTTGTGTTGGATTATACTATAGAGGGCAGAGCAAAATGCAAGAAAAAACTGGGTACAATCTGCTAAAGTAAAGAAATAAAAATGTACCTGATTTCCTAATATTTCTGTGCTGTCCCTCCTTAAAATCTTGGCAAATTCTTGTACTTTTCAACTGTTTGGATCTCTGCAGAATGTCCAGATTTTTGCCTTATAATTTTTGTCTTTTCCGATTAAAAAAAGTAGACGTTTTCTGGCAATCCACTGGAGATTGGCATCATTAAATAAATAAGGTTTAAGCTTAATATCCTTCATAAAATGCACGCTAACACAAAATCTCTCTATCCAGCAACTTTCTCAGTTTATAAGAGCAATGCAATCTGCCCCTATGTTTAGACCTTTGTTCCCCCCATTATGTTTGGCTTTATCCAGGTTTCTTGCATTAAAAAAATGGCAACAGAGATTCTCTTTTCTTCATTTATTCTCTTGAGCAGCACTGATGTACTGTGCAAGTGTGGGGTGGGAATGTAAGTTCCATAAGCATGTGTAGCACATCAGAAAAGGAAGAAGAACATGGAGGAACATTACACTACCAAATATTAGTTTTCTTTATGCTGCACTATATAATGAAACCTCTGAAGTACATTTTCAGAATGTGAAATCAGCTGTGCAAGGTTGCTGCTATAGTATCTCAGACAGATGAAAGGACACCTTGATTTGTTTTCTTATTTTTGATATAAAATCAAGGAAAAGTTCCGTTTTTTAGGTTTCTTGTATTCCTAATTCTTAAAATTAAGTATGTTGCAGTCTTTACTCATACAAAACAATTTCTAAGTGTCAGTTCTCACTCTTGCATGCATTAATTTTATTATCCACATTTTTTAATCACAACACTACTGAACCATCATTTTCTACTAATGCAACTCTTTATTTTTGGCTCACAATGTCTTTGGTTCAGTCACAAAGTCTCTGAAGCTATGTGGCAACATGTAGTTTGTATAAAAGCTCTGAATGCAAACGTTTGATCTGCATCTTAATGTGACAAGAACTGTGCAGAAGCCAGAAAATATTCAATGTGCATTATCACTTCATATTGCAGGTGAGGAAGCCATAAACAATTTTAATGTGCTAAACCTCAAAGAGGAAGAAAAGCACAAGTTGACAGTCAAAAAAGAAAGATTTCTGGCATAGTGTGAGACACAAAAAAATCTTATATATGCAAGGAATTTATTTTTCACTACAAATCTAGAGCTTGAGGAATCAATAGATGCTTATTTTTTTAGGGTTGGGAGGGTGGCCTAATGGTTAAGGTCTTTGCCTTACAAACACAAGGTGCAGGGTTTGAGTCTCACAAGGGATACTTGGCTAGGCTTAAAATGGCTCACAAGGGCAGTTAGCCTAGTACTAATCTATGAACTTATTATGTGACTGAACAGAAAAATAATGAAAGACTGAGACTATAGTCTTATATGATTCAGTGATCAAAGCAGTACTGTGGGAGCTATCAAACATGATCAAGTCACAGGTAGGCTGTTAAAAGAAAGAGACCTGATACTTGATAAAGTATTATATGTACTTAGTGTGATGGAACTTTTTTTAGAGTTGTCACTCATATTTGTATGCTGAGTAAAAATTATAATCATTTCACAAAAGTGTACAAATTAAAATAAAACAGTACAGCAAGAATTACATGTAATAGAAGCAAATAATATAACAGAGAATGTTTTTGTACAAAGCTGACATTTATAAAGTGAATGAAGCACAGATTGAGGCAACAATGAAGCTTCTGTAGATGACATCTGGACAGAAAATCTTGTGGTCAGAGTTAAAAAAATGCTACATTTATGGTGGTATTCATAGTCCTATGTTTCGTATGCACAGTAGCAAATGGTAAAGAGCATCTCTGTGCCTTTGTGCAAATATGCTCACTGCTAATTAATGGTGCTGATTACATGAAAGTGAGGGGCTTCTCAAACACATCTACAAGCTTTTGGAGTGATTATAAACTTATAAAAATATAAAGAGAATCTAGAAACTGCCAAAGGTGCACCAGACAGAACATAATTAGCATAGATAAAACTTCCTGGTGAACCACCACAGCTAAAAACTTTGTTTATTTTAAAAATAGAAATAAAACATAAAAGACTTTCAATGAAAAAGAGCTCTAAACAATTAGTGCTTTCAGCTATTCAGCCTTCTTCAGATCACATTCTCCATAGCTCTCCAACTCAAGTTAAATAAAGCATGTCCACATGCTGCAGGCAATGCCTACTCATTAACCAATCTAAAACCATAGCAACTAATCATAATTTTTACGGATGACAAGCCTCCTTTACTCAGCGTATAGTAGGACGTCTGTTCTTTAGTATTGGTTTAAGTGGAACCATTGTATTTTTGCCTGGGGGTGATCAGCCCTTAAGTTCACTATCCAACTCACTTTGCACATTTCACTGTGGTTCTTAAAGTCTCAGCCCCTTGAGTCTGTAGCAATACATTCTAAAGCTTTAAACATAAAGCTATGATCAGGATAAGATGCAACGTGGTCAGCCAACACATTCTTTAAATCCTTGTGCTTAATATCCCTCGAATGTCACATAACTCTGTCCTTCAAACACTGGTCCATTTTCCCAATATAGAACACTGAGCATTTTCAACAAATTGCCAGGTAGACCAAATGCTGGGTATTGCAAGTTGCACTAGCTTTCAACAGGTGATTGATTCCAGATACAGGATGCACAAAAAGATTGCTGTTGTCTATATAGGGACAGGCTTTGCAGTTCCCACATTTGACCGTTCCTTTATTCTGGTATGCATTTTTCCATTCAAAGCCATCCTTGCCACACAGCAGTCTTTTAATATTCTTTCTATTCTTAAAAACAAACCTTGGTTATTCTCCTACAAAATTTTTCACTTTTGCACCTTCTGTCAACATCAGCCAAAACCTTCTGACCACATCACAGATCTTTTGGTTAGCTGTACTATATGTGAGAATACATTTTAGACCTTGAATCAAAGTCCTTTCATTGGAGAAAGTAGCCTCAACTCTGGGGACAGTTTTTCCATTAAAAGAGGGATGACCTTTATTGAACTTTAGGTCCTGTTGTGTAAATCTCATCGCAAGGTCTCTATTGTGGTAACC
This sequence comes from Protopterus annectens, assembly GCF_019279795.1. Lineage (NCBI taxonomy): Eukaryota > Metazoa > Chordata > Ceratodontiformes > Protopteridae > Protopterus > Protopterus annectens. The sequence continues at coordinate 1,345,989,129 of NC_056739.1, read as the reverse complement.
TCTATTCCTCAAATGTTTATAGCGGGTAACCTGCTCCTTTTCAAAGTCAGCATCTTCAGTACAGAGCCTAGATATATGTTGCACTTGATTTTCTATGATGTTTTTGAATAAGTGACCTGGGTGCATACTATTTCTGTGCAAATAGTGGTTCTTCCATGTATCTTTTCTGTGCATTTTTGTATGTAGACCTAGACTAGGATGTAAGGTTACTTTAACATCCAAGAAATCAATCTCTTCCTTTGAATAAGTTGTCTTAAATTCAAGGAAATCCGTGGTGTTTTTCAGATATTCTGTCAACATATCAAGTTCTCTTTCATCTCTTTTCCAAAGGACAAAGATATCATCCACAAAACAGCCATAATACACCAGATATCCAAACCAGGGGTTGATGGCATTCAGAATTTGATTCTTCTCCCATTGCACTAAGACTAGGTTTGAATAACTATTAACGCAAGGGGTGCCCATAGCTGCACCCCATACTTGCCAAAAATAGTTATTCCCATAAGCAAAAACGTTATTTTCCAGAATTAATTCCAGCAGAGAGCAAATTAGATTGGAATTGAATCTTGTTTGTACAAGACACTCTCTAATTGCTTCCACTCCATGGCCATTAGGAATGACTGTAAACAGACTATTGACACCCATGGTTACCATAATTAAATCTGAAAAATTATCCATGTCTTTGATGTTCTCAGACACTATCCACCAATGGTAGGAACTTCTTCAGCTCATTTTCAACATAAATGGACAGTGGTTCGGTTATCCAGCCTCTTCCTGCCACAACTGGTATCAACAGGGGGTCATCCAAGGTCTTGTGTATTTTAGGTAAACCACTGATACTAGGCATGGTTGGATACGTAGTTTCAAAAAAATCAAATAAATCCTTAGACAGACATTTTTCCATTAACAAATTCACAAGAGTATTCTGAAATACTATAATCATCTTATCCAAATCTTGCTTCGTAATATTTTTATACGTATGGACATCTGTCAGCATTTCTTGCATTCTATTTCTGTACCAAGTGGAGTCCAGTATCATGATGGCCTCTCCCTTGTTAGCTGGTTTAATGACAATATCTTGGTTGTTCTTAAGTTGGAATAGTGCTTCTTTCTCATTAAATGTCTGTTATGAAACTGCCCACTTATCTTCCCTTCTCCTCTAAACTTGCTTACTTCATTCTCACACAAGCATAAGAAAAGGTCCACTGTAGGATAGTTAATAGACACAAAGGTGCTCAGCTTCTTATATATGCTCTGTTTGTTATAGCTTTCATTCCCAAAAATCATTTTGAGCATGATATTTCTCCCAAAAAGTTTCAGGTCTGTGACGAATTCATTGAGCTCTGAATGTAGTGATGGAATAAAAGAGAGACCTCTATTTAGAACCTGTGTTTGCTCTGGACTTAATGAAATCCTTGATAAATTAACAACCAGATCATACTCATTAGCATTTAAAAGGTAAGGTTCTTCCTTTTCCTTTCCTAACTGGATGTCCTCAGATTCCTGTGGTTCTGTTGCTTTAAAAAAACCACTAGCTACCGTTGGAAGTCTTTTATGTTTTATCTCAATTTTTCAAATAAACAAAGTTTTTAGCTGTGGTGGTTCACCAGGAAGTTTTACATAAACTTGTAAAATGGATTAAAACTACTGTGGGTATTTTTGAATGTAAATTGATAGTTGCTTTTGGCTCTTTTTTTTAATTTAGAGATGATCACAAACTTGTTTAAGGCTTGCAATGTTGCCAGTGCTCAATGAAGGAGAACAGCTCTCAGAGCAGACATTTAAAAGTAAATATAAATAGATAATCAGGTGTTATGTACTGAATGTATGGATGTCCTTATGTGAACATCCTGACTGGGTGTTTATAAGGTTAGAAATGGGAAGCCTGGACAGCTAGAAATAGTGAGAGAGAGAAGACAAGGTGTATGCCAAATAAAGACATCAAAAGGGTTGTGCTGGAAGAGGTGGGAGAAGGGGAGTGCTATACATTTGGAGGGGGGTTAGACTGCACTGTTTTTTCAAATGGTTTTATATAAGAGGGAAGTTGGGAAAGGAATAAAGGAAGAGGGTATAGGAGAGAGAGACTTAAGGAAGAGTTAAGTATTGGATGAAACATGAAAGATAAATAGACAGGAACAATATGGTGAGGTGACATGGGTGGGGAACACAAGACATGTAGTTGGCACACAGACACAAAAGGTGGAGGGTGAGGAGGTGTTGAATCAAGTCACACCCCAGTCAGGTGGACCTCAAATATTCCCACTGGTTGATGGAAGAACTCCAGTGGGGGATCCTGGTGATGTGGAGGTAGAAGCCTCCAATGGCTTTATGGATGGAATATACCACTTCAACAAGTCTGTAACATGTTGGATGAGGTTTTGTATAGGTTGAAGGCACCTCTCCAGTGCTTGGTCAACCGTATCCTCTACCAAGTCTTGAATTTCACTCCTTTTGCAGCTTTCTAAGCTACAGTGCACAGTGTGCCACATAACTGGTGCCACAGACCCAAACCTGAGAGGATGTTCTCAGGTTGGCAGAAGGAGACGGTGAATGTTCTCTAACCTGGGAGGTACGAGGCTGGGTTGTGCCTGGGATACCTGGTTCTATAGAAAATGGAATATAAATAGAAGAAAAAGAAAATAAAGAGAAGAAAAGAATAAATAAATTAATAAATAAATAAACGAGATGGGCGTGCACACACACGCATACATGCACAAAATGTAGACAACAAGGACGCATGAATTACTGTTGCAATGTTTTATTTACAGTGCATATTAAACATTTCTTAGGCAGGTTTACTTCATGAATTTTTGCTACATATTACATTCCTCAATAATGCTGCCAAATAACATCAGTATTGACTCTGGTGAATGGGTTACTTAAGGTAATTGCATTATTTCTGCAGTTATATTTGAAGCAGTTTGGCACAAATTATAAGCAGTATTTTTTGATCCTATAACATTGGAATAGATAATGATGACTATTGTTTATGCTTTTTTAATGGAATGAGTAATACTCATGTGTGCCTTCAGTTAGTCTCTTTAACCCCCTGCGTGCATTACTCTTATTATAGTAGATTTCCTCTTCAGCTGTACAAGTAAGATGAAATGGAATGCATATTTGCTTACCTATGACATGACTATGTGTATACCTTGCTTTACTAATGTAAACTAATTTCATTTCCGAACTCCTGTATTTTCTTGGTACAATAAATTTTCATGCGATGTGCTCTCCTCATGTGATTTGCTACACTGAGTGGCATGAGAGTGTTGGGGAATGGGGAGGGTTTGTCATTGTTGAATTGATTTTCACATTTCCTTATGGTATTTCCTAGTTAGTGGTAAAATGAATTACTCAGTATAGCATGCAGCAAGTTGTATGTAGATCATTCACTTGTTGCTTTATCTTCCACCCTCCACAGTGCATAAGGTGTGGTGGCCATCTTATCAGCCATTTTGTACATGCAAGAAATATTCTATAATAAAGTTATATATTTTGCAAAACCATGCGGTTTGCATGTCAACAAAACAGTAAGTCATTACGTCTCCTTAGTACTAACCACTGTAAATGATTTCAGGAATCATTCATTGTGTCTGTATATTTTAAAAAGTTATATATTTCCTACAAATTCAAACTATCTATCTGTTTATCTATATGCAGATATAAATATGAATATTACTGCAGTCAGTCATACATCATACAAATACTTACTGTGAGTTACCTATTTATAAGTGTACACTTACAACATTTTGCTTACATTAACCATTTTTCAATGCAGAAAAAAGTAAAAAACACTTATTGTAAAACTCTGGTCTTCTCTCCTTCACCTGAGGTACCACTAAGACAGCTGGTCTTCTGTCTGCTTCTGCAGGTCATCATACCTGTGCTGACAGTGCTGCCCAGAGCAGGAAATCCCTGTCAGGGATGACAGGTGCTTTCCCAACTCCTGCCAGATGTCTATTTTTTTTCTACTCACTGCCAAATATAGCATGTTCATTTTTCTGCAGGTATGATTCCTGCAGTAGGTAGAGAAGGATCTTGGTCTCTTTCTCAGACCAGCTTGGGGATCAACCATGGGCTTTCATAGATGTGATCTTACATATTGCCAGTGATGAAGTGAAGATTGTAAGTGTAGGTCAGGAGATAAGAGAGTATGAACCATACCCTCTGTGATGTGTCATCAGCATGCCCAAGCTATGAAGCTATATAGGGCTAACTTATCTGACTGTTAAGATTGATTTACTAACTGGACTGAGCAAGGCACATGGACTTGTTTAGTTTTTGAACTCACAGGTATTGCTACTTTATTTATGCAAATCAAAACCTTTCAGTAGTGTGATATCTGCAGATGTGTTGTAGTAGTATTTTTACAGCACCTGGATGAATTCAAATGGCTATTAGTATACATGTTTTTACTTAATCAAAGGATTTATGACAGCATGGCTGTAAGGGTGGTAATGTACCCTGTGTTTCTTTGATGCAGTCATTTCTGGATGGTAACTCAGTTTATTACTACACTTTTATATGTTGTTCTAGTCCATTTTTAAGAAAATCATTGACAGTAATTTTTAAGGTCTTGTATGGTTCATAGGAACACAGTACTAGTAGGTTACAGTTAATTTCCACTGCCTCTTATTATACTGAATACTTACATAAAATGTATGGAATGCTTGAATGTGCTTAAGGTCTGCTCTGCATTTACAAGCATTCTAAAGTGCACCCACAGCAAGCCAAGGTGACTTTACTCCAATCGAACCTCAAACACACTCATGCACTAGTGTGATTGATAGAGTTCAGTTCAGCTGAGCTTTATTCACATAAGAAATTTGTAAATCAACCAGAATTTAAACCGGTAAGTTTAAGTCTACCATTTTAACTTCTATTGAGCTGTGTTTGTCACTGATCGTCCTGGCAAACAGTGAACAAATTAAAAGGAATTAAGGAATAAGTTAATACTTGGAAATTATTAGAAAATCAACATGTTTAGTGAAATCCACTAATATCCATTTATTAGAAACATATTTGTACCAGTCAGGTATGTCAGATATGATTTTTTACAATGTTAAACATCAGTGGTGTGAGAAAATGTAAGAAGTAGGACAGCACAATTATGCAAATTAGAGTGGTTATGTTAAAACATATTCAAATACTGATTGAAAACAGTCACTGTAGAAAAGTAAAATAGCACTGAATACATTTTTAGATTTTTTTTAGTGCTAAACTGTCTCAGTTTAGGTGTTCTGTGTGAATCAGGTTCAGCTGTGGCCATAAATTAATGCTTTCAGGTTAGAACATGATCCAGCTTCAGGGATCAAAACACAGGTGAGACAACTTTACACCTGAAGAGAACCACATCCTAGTGGATGCTCTCAGGACATATGTCTGTTGGGAAAGGGGAACCAGGGCAGGTAGAGAGACTGAAAAGGCATGAATCATGTAGTGGCTGACATCAATACTGTTGGGAGAAGGAACCACACATTGGCACAGTGTAGGAAAAGAACATATGACCTAGTGAAACATTCAAGAACAAAAGCTAGGCAGAATGCAATTGCCTGCAGCAGCATGGGTGGATGCATTTCCTTAATTCAACCATTAACTCCAGGTGAGGAGTATCTTCTGTTAATAAGGGGTGATGAATATGATGCAGATGATGATGCCACAGGAATCATCAGAGGAGATGTGGACACTAGTACTTTCTGACCATGCAGCAGTCATAATGTGGCACACAAGAAGGTTAGTACATAGGTGGTAGCAATAATTCATGTTGTCACATACTGCCAAAGATAGCTGTTTAATTATAACCCATTACATCTTTCCCTCACAAAGCACCCCATCTACATCAGGCATGCAAGAGCAAGAAAGCTCACAATGTTTGCATGGTAAATGTCTGCATCATCTGTTTATGAATAAATAACATTTGGTTGTCAAAGGTATAAACATGTTATTACTTATTCCTTCATAGGATCATCACCAGAACCAAACACTTCCACTGTAGTAGAACAACAAACTAAAGTTGATAGCACAATGTCTGTTGAAAAAAATTCCATAAGTCTCATATTCATGACACAGCCTGAGGACAGTGGTATATAGCCCCAAAGTAGACAGGCAGGATCTCCACTCCATAGCAGGTACATAACTCCATAAATAGTGACACAGACTCACACAACCAATTCAATGATGACATACCATTACAACCTGAAGAGGGGAAGGACCATGTAGCTCAACACCAGTATCTTGTGAACCACAAGAGCACATTCAGGAAGATGCTACCATTTCAGAGTTAGCAATACCTATTATGACACCTGTGCAAAGAGGTGTCAGGTGAAGGCATATGTCACAGAGACACAGATGGCTTTGGCTGCCCAGCAGAATATGTGCTCAAGGCTCAACATGATTCACAAAGTAGTGCTAGAACAATTGCAGGTGAAATAACACAGAAGAAGGCAGGCAGGACTCAACATAAGGTACAACCTCGCAGTCATGGTTTTAGTCCAGCAGCAGTGTCAGATTTGAGTCTAGAAGATTCCCTGCATCCAGCAGATCACAACATTGCAGTAAGTCAGCATCAAGCTCTCATGTCAGCACTTGCCCACCATCACTAGGACAATAAGCCACACTATTATTAGGGGATATTTTGTACAACACCTTAGATGTATAATTGCATTGCAAACCAGTTTGCTATTACTCAGGCAAGAAAATAAATACACAACTTCTTATAATGTGTAAAAATGTAATGTCACCATGCAGAATTTGAAAAAAAAAACACATTTTTTTCATGAGCTATCTTTCATTTCTGAAAAATATTACTTCCAATATTATTATTATGTGGGTAAAGAAGGTAAATGTGTACAACTAATGCCATGCATTTGTCACTGTCATAAATTCTGACAGTGAAACAAGCATTGCTGCTTCTTCATACTCAGGATTGCACAAATGATGTTTACTTAATAGTTCTGATAACACACAGAAACGGGTGTTGATTAAAGAGATACCTTATCTATGTGCAGTAACACCTGAGGGAACACCATACATCAATGGCTTACACTACACCTGACAATTTATCCAGCACATTCAAAAATACACATTCATTATGTCATTACTTGCAATGCAGCCTGAAATGGTGACAGATAATAAGCAGTCCTGATCCCTGCCTGCTATAAAAATACAGTAACTCTGAATACCTCTACACTTAAATGAGTTATTACACTTGTTATTATGCATTTTATCAATAGCCATAGTGGTAAAAGCTGGCATCAGAATGGAGCTATGACAAACAAAACAAATACAGCAATCATTTAATTCTGCATAAAAACAAAACATTGTTTACATAATAGTGAAACAGTCTAATGTACAGTGATAGTAAGCCATGCACCACTCAGCAGAACCCATTGGTAACACTGCATGCATCAAGTTGAATCTATCAATATTGAAGTAAAGGTACCACTGTCTTAATGTCATGGCCCATAGCAATAAACTACATGCCACCTTTTTGCCTGCACAGCTGTGCACTGTACAAGAACCTACAGTATGATGTCCCTTGATAATGCCATTGGTTGGCCACCATCACTGTCATTACTGGTTGAAGGAAGAGTAGTTGGAGCTGTAGTGCCATCTTGGGACTGTTGAGTACCAGGCCGACACATAATCATGTCATGCAGAATTCAGCATGCGGTAAATATCCTGCATGAGGCTCATATTGAAGGGCACACTCAGACTCATCCAGGCAATGAAAACAAGTTTTCAGCAGGCCAAACACTAGCTCAGTGACAATCCATGTCTGGGATAAGATGGTTTTGAAGCATTCCTCAGCAGCTCCCCTAGGGTTACAGACTGGTATCATCAGCCAAGTTTCAAGAACATAGCCTGAATCACCTACAAAACAAAAAAGGCAGGGGCTGAAGACAAAACAAAACAAGGGGGTACATTACTACCAAACAAAACATTTCTCAAATTATAACTACAGAAATTAGTATCACTGTAACAAATAGCATTTGCCAACAAGGTGACCATGGGGTATCCTACCATGCAGGAAGAGGTGGTAGACTGAGCTTGTGTGCCAGATATAAAAATCATGGGCACTGCCAAGATGCTGGGCTGACACATTGGGGATGTGCCCATATGCATCACACACTACCTGGCTGTTGATGGAATGGAAGCCTTTCTTGTTCTGGTATTACTCTCTCTGTGGTGCAGAGAGAGCTGAAATGGCAGCATGGAGCGTGGGTGCAATCTCTTGCAGCAAGCACCTCTGGAAAATGTGCCATCCTGTAGAACACACTCATGGATCTGCCTTGGTGCTGAGGTGACACTATCAAATAATGATACTGATCAACACATGCCAAAAGTAAGTTGAGTAACTGCTGAAGTATCCTTGAGACAAGAAACCTGAAAAATACCCAGTGTATCCCCAGTTTGTCCATGGAAGGTCCCTGTGTCAAGGTATTGTGAGGGCTATAAATACCCTGGTGTCCATAGGTATCAAAAGACCATGCACTTCCCCAGTTCTCATCTGTGGGCCATACTCATTTCAGCCCTTACAATACCCCTGGCTACTCTGAATCTATCAAGAATTTCTTGGTCAGCAAAACTATAATAGGTTATAATAGTTTAATTTTTTTGCCTATACCTATGCCTTCTTAGCTAGAAAGTGCTGCTGGATACCTGTACTTTTGGCATGACTGAAACAAGCAGCTCTGAATGAGAAATAGTCAGGCTTGAGCTAAAGCAAGAATCTCCTTTCATAATGTATGTTTGCATGGTGCAGATGCTCATAAAAAGTGACTATGCATCCCAAAGAAGTGGGAAAGGACTTTGTTTACATAAAATCATTGGGCTGTACTCACAGTGAAGGCAGATGAGTGGCAAACCACAGGAACAACATTGCCCCTGGTGCATGTAGGCAGACAGGATGTGGAGGTACTTCAGTGCCTGTCAAACAAACCATTTGATCCAGGCATTATACATCTTTACATACTTCATAATGCAGGCTGCACAGTACATCTATCATCTCTGCCATGGCAGTGGTGGTATCTGCTTGTGCCTTAATGATTGCCCTAAACACTTAATGTTAAGTTGTCTATCTTGCCTTCATTTCTTGTTGGCTGGAATTGGAGCCGATCCTCGGCTCTGACTTGGCCATCTTCTATAGCTCGAGAGCTGTTTACTGGCTCGAGGCTACCCCTTATCCCATGATGCCTAGCGCTATCTACCCAGATCTCGTTTGCCGCTTCAGCTGCGAAGTGTTGCCTTTATTGGCTCAGGCTAGTATAAGTTTTCTTACTGAACTTTTTATTGTAAGACTTGTGTTTTTTCTGAGAGTTATTGTTTAAATTGTAGTCTCTTAAACTTGTTGTGTTAGCTAAGTGCATTTGTAGTCCTTTCCCTTAGAACTCGTTTAATTTAGAGAGTTCTCCCCCTCCCCCTCCTATCCCTTCTTATAGATTAGCGTTTAGCTTAAGGATTTCCTTCTGTCTTACTTTTAGGTAGCCATTTAAGTTAGAGGCTTCCTAGTTTAAAAAAAAAAAAAAAAAAAAAAAAAAAAAAAAACAATCTTTAGCTGTAGTATACTGCATGTTTTTCCTTTTTTGTTGTTAGTGTTGTGGTAATTTGTTATCGCTGTTCGGCATTTTGGCCAAGAATCAGTGTAGTATCTCTTCAGGTATTTTGTTGGATATGTCTAAAGAATCCAAGGTGTCCGGATTCAAGAAGTGTGACTCATGCTGTCAGAAAATGTCTCTGACAGATGGGCACACTTCTTGCGTCTATTGCTTAGGCGCAGTGCACCTGCAGGACTCTTGCTCTGTATGCCATGTATTTAGTTCAAGAGTTCTGCAGGAGTGTAAGAATAAGACTTTTTCTTAGGGGTCATTTAAAGCCCCAGGATTCACCGGCCAAGGCTCAGCCTGTGAAATCCCCTAAACCGACCAAATCATCGGCTCCAAGCTCGGAGCCATCATTGGTTCAAACTTTACCTGCTACTTTGGTTCCGGCCGGAACCGAAGAGACTATCTCCCCATCGGCTCCAGCAGAATCTTTGGAGCCATCGCGGACCCACAAGAGACTGAGGTCCCCTTCTTTGGAATCCATACATTTGGCTCCTCGGTCTCCCCTGCTGCAGAGTGAATGCAGTCACAGATCTTCCCACTCCTCTCGGTCCTCTAGGCTCTCGGATCACAACGTGGAGAGAGTGGTCAGTAGGTTGCTGAAGTCACAGGCACTTGCCAAGATGTTGTCCAGCCCTCCTCAACAGGTGTCAGCTCCGTCCAATTCTATTGATATTCCTCCTCCGACTCCATTGAGCTCAGAGCCAGAGTTCACTGGGGTTTGAGTCGTGGAACCGTCAGCTCCGATAACTATTTCTCTCTCGGTTCAGTCGTCGGCTCCGATTCCATCAATGGTGCCATCCATGGAGGGATCTGGGTGCCGAGGCTCCCTTGTCAGCTCTGAGGGGGCGAGTGGCATTGGACCCTTGTCCGACCCCATTCTCCCTCTCTGAGCTTCGGCGCAGGTGAGCTTGGCTCCTAAATTGGCCTCAGAGCCATCTCCCTCGGTGCGGAGAAGGATTCCAATTTCCTCGGAACCGGAGCCTTCTCTGCATCATGGCAGGGACGCCTTCGATGTCATGAGGAGTGTGCTGGCCTCTGAGTCAGCTCCATGATCGATCCACCGGCTCCGTCCCCTATAGTGCCTGCGTCAACCACTGCTCCTCCTCCAGACACCAAGCATGGGGAACCGGTGCTCCAGGGCACCCCATTGGGTGTTTCCTCTTCTTCTGAGGCCTTCCCTGATCATTCAGAGGAGCCCCCTTGGAAGAAGATGTGCAAGAGGAAGCACATTGACTCCCCTGAGTTTGTCACTTCTGATACAGACTTAGATAACTCTGAAGGGTCCCTGAGATCCCCCTCTGAAGATGTTTCCTTCTCGAACATCCTCAAAATGCTTAAGCAGAGGGGGAACTGTAATCCCCTAGCCCCTACCAAAGATGAGTCTGTATTCCTGGATGCGTTTGGTTCCCGACCTTCCACCTCCCGGGTTTCTCCACCTTTCGATCCACTAATGTCAGTGGTGGCTCAAAAGGCTTGGTCAGCCCCGGATACAGTGGAACCAACCCCGAGGAGACCTGACAAGTTTATCACTGCACCCCTTGATAAGCAGTTCCTTACCAAAGGTGTTCCTATGGATGCCATGGTGGTAGTAGCAGCCACTAAAATAGAGTTAACGGAAACTTCTTCATCTGTCCATCCTCCTAACAAGGAGTCTAGGACTATGGACAGATACGGGAAGCGAATGTTTGCTTCAGCAACCTTTTCTATGAGGTCACTGAATTACTTGTGCCACTTTACCCAGCTTCAGAGGGATCTCCTTAAAGAGCTCAGAGATACCCTCCAAGATCCATCAGCTGGAGGGGCTCAAGCTAAAGTGGCTTCTCAGCTGGTGACATTTAATTCTGTAGTCAACTCCTCCATGAGACTCATTTCCTATGCAGCCGATGGTGCAAGTAGAGCCGCAGGTACAGGTGTGGCCCTTAAGAGACATGCATGGAAGCGGCTGTGTAATTTTGCGGAACACTTTAGAGCGTCATTCACCAACACCCCCTTTGATGGTTCCTTTCTCTTTGGACCACAGGTGAAAGACACTCTGACTAGGTGTGAGCAAGAAAGCAAGACTCTCTCTGCCATGGGAGTCCATTTTTCCACTCCTTCCAGACCATACCCCAAGGGTCAGAAGAGTGGTAAAATGTGGTTTCAAAAATCCCAGGGAGCCTCACCTGACACATGTAGCGATTTTTCCTCCAGGGGCAGAGGAGGAAATAACAACAACAGACACCGCCCTCGTGGCAGAGGGGGTCCACAGAACCAGGGCAGTAGAGAATCCTTCTCTGAGAAGCCCTTCCAGCATCCCTGAAGGGTTGCCCGGCTGCCTGCCTCTGGAGGCAGTCGGGGGAAGACTTTCACTGTACCCAAAAGCCTGGCAAAATTTAACGCAAGACAAATGGGTACACTCAATCACATCCGGAGGTTACAAAATTCTCTTCTTTCAACCCCCCCCTTACTGTCGAGCAAATCCCTTCCAGATGTTCCACCCAATCTGAGGGACCAAGCAGTCATAGAAGTTTCAAAACTGCTAGAAAAAAAAGAGTCATGCAGGAAGTCCCGGCAGACCAACATGGATCCGGAACTCACTCAAGGTTCTTTTTGGTACCAAAAAAGACAGGGGACTGAAGACTGATTCTGGATCTCAGCAGACTAAACAAGTCTGTTCAAAGAACAAAGTTTTGGATGGTCATGCTACAGTCCATTCTACCCTTTCTGGGTCAGGACAATTGGATGTGCTCCATAGATCTCCAGGATGCGTACTATCACATCAAAATCGATAGGCGCTCCAGGAGATTCCTTCGCTTCCGGCTGGGAGCCAGTCATTACCAGTTCAGAGCTCTGTCCTTTGGTCTCACCACAGCCCCCAGGGTGTTCACCAAATGTATGGCAGTGGTCACGGCTCACCTGAGACGTTGAGGATTCCAGGTGTTTCCATATCTAGACGACTGGCTCCTTACTGCTACTAACAGGCATCAACTTCTACAAGCCAGGGACTACACAATCACAATTTGCTCCCAGCTAGGCATTACAATAAACTTTGAAAAATCTGCCTTGTTGCCCTGTCAATCTATTACTTATATAGGAGCAGACTTAGACACAAGGAGTATGTCCGCAAGGCTACCGCAAGACAGGGTGGCCACAATTCGCCAGCAAGTACAAATTCTAATGCAGGGCAAAAGGGTCCAAGTCAGGTTGGTCCTTCAAACTCTGAGTTCCATAGCGGCGGCGATTCTTCTAATCCCTCTGGCCTGCTTTCACATGAGAATCCTTCAGTGGCTTCTGTTCACACAGTGGTCTTTTCAACAGCTGCCCATGTCTCACATGATCATGATTACAGAAACATGCAAAAGGCAACTTTCCTGGTGGATGGTCTCCCCACTAGTGTCTCAGGGCAGACCATTCATTCAGTCCCCTCTGGTTGCCACAGTGACCACAGATGCCTCCCTGATAGGGTGGGGGGGGGGCATTATCAGGGCAGAACAGTCCAAGACACTTGGCAGCCTCACGAGTACCATCTGCACATAAACGTCTTAGAAATGAGAGCCGTGCTCCTAGCATTGCAAGCTCTTCAGGACTCTTCTCCCTTCTGAGACCATTGCAATTCAAACGGACAGCATGTCAGTGGTGTGGTACATCAACAAGCAGGACGGAACCAGGTCCTACCCTCTATGACGAGAAGCACTCAGACTCTGGCAGTGGGCGATTTCCTCCCAACAATTTATGATTGCGACGCACATCCCTGGGAGGTCCATCGTCATAGCGGACAGGCTAGGCAGGGCTATTCTCATGCCTCACGAGTGGTCTATGAATCAGGTAGTTGCGGATCTGATCTTCCACAAATGGGGACAGCCTTGCTGCAATCTTTTTGCCACCCCCTTCAACAGCAAATGCAACAACTACTTCTCCCTTCTTCCATTTCCTGGTTACTCTCCCAGAGACGCTCTAGTCCATGATTGGCCTCAGGGACTTCTTTATGCCTTCCCTCCATTTTATCTTATACCGAAACTGATACAGAAAGCAATTTCATTGGGTTGCAAAATGATCCTCATTGCCCCCTACTGGCCTCGACAAATATGGTTCCCGTTCCTGCACCGTTACCTTCTCGAGCAGCCCTGGACTCTGGATCCTATTCCAGACCTGCTGATTCATCAATCAGGTGGGCTGCATCAATCCCTCCAAACTCTCCAGCTCACAGCTTGGTTGCTCCACTTCCAACCTTAGCCATGCTTCCCAGCATTTCCCCGGACGTTCGTGAGATTATTCTTTCCTCTCACAAGTCTTCAGGCACTACGTGTTCATCCTCCGTACTTAGTTTTTCATAAGGACAGGGTTGCTCTGTGGACTAATCCCTCTTTCCTTCCGAATGTCTGCTCAGAAAATAATCTAAGCCAATCTATAGACCTCTCTGTGTTTTTCCCTAACCACACCAGCAAGGCAGAATACAAATTACACCAATTGGATGTTCATAGACAATTGCGTTTTTACCTGCATAGAATGAAGGATATAAGGAAGTTGGACCAACTTTTCCTTTCCTATGCTCGGGGCAAACAAGGTCTCCCAGTTTCCAAAGTGACCTTATCCAGGTGGTTGTCTCACATTATTACCTTCATATATCAATTGAGAAACAAAGAGTTGTCTATCAAACCAAAAGGTCATTCTACTAGGGCTTTGGCCACCTCTGTAGCCTTCCATTCTAGGTTGCCCATGGACTCTATCTGTGCAGCTGCTATGTGGGCAAACCCTCATACCTTTATTTCTCATTACAAGTTAGATATGGTCTCCAGGAGCAGAACTAACTTTGGTTCCACTGTTCTGAAAAGTCTGTTCCAATGAGCCACCCAGGATTGTAGGTGCTAGGGACGCTGTCCCAACCAGCAAGAAATGAAGGCGAGATAGACAACTTAACATAAAGAAGTTATGTACCTACCATAACGTTCCATGTTAGTTGTCTTCATCTCGCCTTCTTTCTTGCATCCCCCCCTCCATCCCCCTGTCCTATTGGACCTAGAGAAGTTCAGGTTTCACTGGCTGAGTGTTCTCTGGTTTGTTTCCTCTACTGACTTAGAGAGTATGACAGGTATGTTCTACCTTTTGTTTGGAGGGGTTCATTCTATAGCTATGGCTGGGGTTAGCTATTTCAAATGAGATCTGGGTAGCTAGCGCTAGGCATCATGGGATAAGGGGTAGCCTCGAGCCAGTAAACAGCTCTTGAGCTATAGAAGATGGCTGAGTCGGAGCCGAGGATCGGCTCCGATCCCAACAAGCAAGAAAGAAGGTGAGATGAAGACAACTAACATGGAACATTATGGTAGGTACATAACGTCTTTTTACATAATATCCATTGTGACATCCAATTCTTGCAATGAATGGGAGCCATGGCACTGACAGCCACTGGCTTTCCAATTCCAACTGCCATCCTCAAGTGTAAGGGATGGGGATGATACTTGTGTAGGGGTGTCAGGCATGATGCATCCTTCCACTGGCACTGGAGAGATGGGGGGGTGGGTTCCACAGGTAACATTACTATGTCAGTGGACATGGGTGGTAGTGTGCCTTCTACAGTTATCATTGCTGACAGTGGAGTGTCACTGTGCAACAGAGACATTAGGCAAGCCCTGTTCAGCAGTGGAGGATCACATAACCATAGTATCTCTGAAAGCAGACACAGAAATGCCAATTTGGAACAATGCTAATATGAGTGGTACAACAACAGTTCAGATTTCAGTGTGTGCAAAGAATGTAAACAGGCATATTATGCATTGTATGCCTTACTGACTGTATCCCAGATGTACCTGTTGGAAAGATATGGTGGTGATCAACATTAGTGTGCACATACACTGATACACCACAAGAAAGTGTTACTAAAGTACAGCCACACCAACCTGGTGCATCCCTGACAGACACATGCAGCATGGTGCAACTAGTTCAGTACCCACATCTATCTCTCCTCCAGGAATTAGATTATTTTACTCCACTTAGACAAGGAAACCAGGAACTCCTCTATATCAGTGAGGGTAGTATGTGATAATAGACCCTCACCCATGGCCATGGCCATCTTCTCCCAAGTACTGTTGTGGGCCATTGTGGGACATGCCAGATCATTTTGGTGACCCTGAGATAGACCTGCTATGCTATGTGCCCACTGACTGCATTAATATTCACTGCCAGTTCATTTCATACAAGCTCCATGAAGATTTAACTAGGCTTAGAATCTGCTGTCCATTCTTATGGACAGCCTGCATTAACACATCAGTCACTGCCTGGGAGAACTTTTGTACCTGTACATGTGGACATACATCTATGGTCAGTGAGTTGTCATAAATATATCTAAAATCATCAATGCAGTGGCAGCAGCTGCCAACGATGCCATGCCTGCTATACTCCAGTGTCATACACCATGTCCCCAAAACAATCCATTAGGGCAGCATAGGGTCAGGCTATGCTGTTGCATGCTCAGTGTCATCCACCTACACTGACCTGTACCTAACTATGTACAACCAATGTGCACCTCACATACTCATCCATAGCTTGTAGCAGTTATTAGGTGCACCTCCTCACTCCATCCCATCTACTATGTACCACACCTGAAGCTCTGTTGCAGTGCATGTACATTCCAAAACATCCCTTGCCGTCTGAGCCACCTACCAAGGTACACAGTTAATTTCACACTGCCTCTCAGTAATGCATCTAGTTGGAAACTGATGGCAGGGACTGTGCCCTGTCTGCTGTCATTCATCATTTCAAACCTCCCTGTGCTCCCCATTTACCTGTCAGTAAGCTGCCATGGAACAGCCTCCCTCCCGAGTAGTGCAACAATCATGCACATATCCAATGGCAGTGGCTGTTAATATCAGGCAATTTTGGGGGATCATTGCACAGCGATTAAGTTAATGATGTGATTTAGGTTATATATTTCCATGGCACACATTTAGTGTAATAAAATGTGGACTGCACATTAAATCCTGACTGATGGTAAGTGGTTGGGATTTATAAGCATTGTGCACCTGTGATGTGTTAATTTTCAAGGGCATTTCTGTAAAAACCAGTTCACAGCTAATCAGATATGCATTAGGCATTGAATAGCCTGTGTGAACTGCAATGGCTGTGTTCAACTCAAAAGCTCTAACAAGGAAGTCTCTACTGCAGCCTTGTGAGAGAGAAGCATAGCTATAGACTAACGTGACTAGTCTAAAGAGGTATTATACAACATCATCTGCTTAGCCTCCAACAGCAAATAAAAACAATGAAAAACAACCTGCTACCTTACTGAAAGACCAGAAACCTAGTACACTACTATAAAGGTATAGGTTGGAAGATGAAGTAGAGGCATACCTGATGCCATTTGAAAGATTTGGTCCAAGGAGAACTAGCTCCAACATGAGAGAGCTGGGATTCTGTCCTTGCACTTGTATGTGATGCATTAAAAGCATATATGGATCTAGAAAGTGAAGGTGCATGCAGTTATCAAACTAAAAAATAAAAAGGGAGAGATTCTGGGTAGTTCAGGGATTTCAAATGAGGCATAGTCACTGAGATTTCACAACTGGGCATTCAATATGGATAAACTGGTAAGGTCACAAATGATCGATTTAATTTCTATTCTGAAATTGTTGTTAGTACCTGAAGTAAATGATGTTAGAAAATTATAGAAATTCTAGCTGTTGATACACTTAAGATAAGAATGTTGACTAGCAATTTAAGAAAAAGTGTTTCTCAGAGTGACCTTAAGACTTGTGAATAGCTACTTATTTCAAAAGAATGATTGTTGTTAACTGAATGTGCAAATTCTAATTCAGACATGCATATACCAAAAGGTGACAATAAGCTTTCACCTAGGTAGGTGTCTTAGCTTGCAAACAAACAAGTGTTGCCATCTGAAATTATTTGTTTTATGTGTTCTGGGAAAGGCCATATAGCAAAATATTGCACAGTTAATACTATAATTATTAAGCCTGTAAAAACTGTCATTGTTAGCAAAGTGCTAAACAAGTTATATCTGAAAACATGCCTGTGGAATGTGAGGCAATGTTGTTGTCTACTAGATTTCTAGGGTATGCTTTTTGATCATATTGTTAATAAGATACTTCAATGCTCCTTGCTAGTAGATAGAAAAGAATTACACAGATTGCTAAACCCAGGAAGAATAATTATATCAGCCAGAGCATAGTATCTTGGTAAGGATTAATGACAGGAAGACATAAATGGGAATACATAATATGTGTGCATGGCTAAAAAAAATAAATTATAACACAAGCTTTAGTCCCTAACTTAATCCACTGTGTAATAATTGGTCAGTACTTCCCACAGTTTAAAGAAATATGGAAAATGTATGTGGGAGAGAAGATCATCAACCGTAGTGGGTATAAGAGAAACAAAACTGAAGTAAAAAAAAAAAAAAAAAAATAGTGTGAAACTTGAAACTTTAAAAGGAACCAAATTTGGCTGTGGTTAGAAAGACAGATAACTCTGTCACCTACAAAAGGATCCTATAGTTATGGTAAGAAAATACGTCAGTATTAAAAATGACAAGGATGAGCTCACAGTTACAAACAAATTGAGTAAAAGCAGAAGTTAAGATAATAAAACAGTCAGTACAAAGATTAATGGAAGGCACAATTAATGGTACATCAAGAAGAATCAATGTACAGTGAAAGGAAGAATGATCACATACTGAAGTAAAAGGTAACGAGAACATGTAAAGAGTCATAATCCATTCTTTGCCACACCAAATCAGAGAAGCAGTCAAAGTAAAATGCAGGATTCTAAGGAAAGAAAGCAAAATAATTACTGTTTAAGGAACTACCAGTACCACTGGCAGAAAAAAATAATTTTTGTGTGTTATCTTTTGTAGAAGTGGAACTAGAAGATGAAAAACCTTTATCTTTGTGGAAGAAGAAGACATATCCTCCACTTCGTGATAAGATTCTGTTGAAAATTATGTAGAGCTGGCTGACCTACAGGTAAGCCCAATTAATCTCAAAAAGTCTCAGTGGGAAGTATGCACACTAAGCAGAGTTAGAGAGAATATAGCACAAGTAGAAGGGAAAACAAACAGAACAGCACGTTATAGCCATAATCTGAACTAAGAAATTATTTAGCCTAACATTATTTAGAATATTTGTAATGAAGCTACTACATGCTCACATTTTGGATGGTTATTTAGGGATGGGTAAGAAAAAGGTTTTGATTTTAGTCAGATTGTACAGACCAGTTACTCTAAAAGAAGTGCAGCACTTTTGTGCTGCATGTCCAGAATGCCAGAGGACAGCACCCAGCCCGGCATTTAGGAGCCCTCTAATATCCCAATTTGAATGAATAACTATAGATATAGTAGGGACAGTTATAGAGCTGAGAAGGCCTACAGGTATATCCCAGAAATCCTTGGTTATAAAACCAAATTTCCTGAGACAGTATCCCTAGGAAGCAAAGGAAGTAGTGCTACTCTATTCCAAAGGAGGAATCCTCTGAAAATTTATTTTTGACCAAGGTTTCCCCTTTCATGTATGGAGAGATGCATGAACTTTAACAGCTTTTTAATACTGCCTGAGGACAACTGTATGCCACCCTCAAACAAGCTAGTTGAATGTGTTAATAAAACCTCAAAGTCATGTTAAGTAAGGTCATAAAAGAGGAAAGAAGACTTTGGGACTATGTATTAGCACGTCTTGTCTTTGCCATAATGGAAGTACTTTAAACATCATCTGGATTCACCCTATTTGAAATGGTATATGGTGGCTATCCTTGAGGTTTGCAAGATATAGCAAAAGAAACATGGAAGGAGGAAAACAACCTCTTTTAAAAGTGTATTAGAGCATTTTACAAACATATAAGATAGATTAAAAACATAATACAGATAGTAAAACAGCACATCAAAAGAGGTTAAAAAAATAACAGAGTATATGGCAAAGAAGGTAGCACATAGTCTTTGATGCTGTGAGAATTAGAAGGATAGGTTCTTGCCCCACATGCTGCTTGCATTTGTTTATCAGATGACATCATTACACAGTGAGAGGAGCTGGGTTGCACATCTGAGATGCTGACCTTTGGATGGAATGTTAAACCAAGATCCCACCTGCCTCAGCTGGTGGTATCTCATGTGAATGTTAGACATCTCATGGTTCTTATCAAAGAAAAAGTAGAAGAATATATACTGTGCAATGGACAAATTACTCATAGTCAGTATGACTACCAAGAATCTCTTGAATGCAGACCGCAGACCTAGAAAGGCTAACACGTTCAGCAAACTATATGTGAAATAATTTATATATAAGAAGAAAATACAGCAGGAATTTAGGGATGGACTTACCTTATTTATTTTATTTTATTCATTTTACTTTGGTCTCCAGTTGGGTGGATGGTTCAAAAACCCTTTTCAGCCAGATCCCATGACATAATGCCAGACATCTTCAAATATGATCCAAAAATGCAGTGATGCAAAAGCTTTGTGACAATGTGAAAAAAGCATCTGTCTTAGAAACCAAGTATAATATATACATGGGACAGTGTTTCTCAAGAGATAATGGGTTCAGATTCAAAGATTAAGGTAAATTCTAGAGAATGTTCAAAGAAAGTAGGTTATTTGCCTAGGGTCAGTAGCTGAATCAGAGGAAAAGGAGAGGTGAAAATAATTTAATCCAAATGTTCTTTGTCTACGTTGTATATCTACATATTTGCACATTAAGATAGAATTTGCTGCAGTTGCTAAACAATATGATTGTTATATCTAAAAAGTAGCTACATACTTTTTTATAATGTCACAAGCTAGAAAGTAGAATTGGAAATTGAACTCCAATTAGCATGTATATTAAAGCAAATTCTAGATTTAACCTTGCTAACAAGTAAAAATAAGAGTGTTGCTCATCAGAGAAAGATGAGAATTCTGTTAAAAATATAAAAAGCACCCACATAATTAATGCAAGTCATACAGGCTGCTTCAGAATTGTTTCACTGGCATAAAGACAGCAGAGAATTGCTGATGAGTCAAATTTGTGCCTGAAAAAATATGTTAATGTTACATGACACCATAATTAGTCACATTATACAGTCAGTGTGCAAATTTTAATTAAGAAAAATTGAAGAGTAATCAGATGGAAATTGTAGAAATGATGGAAACCATTTAATAATTGCACGGTTCACAGAGATAATTACTGGGCACTTGTTAGCAATGAGAAAATCAGCATAGTACAGAAGGTGTTTGGAGCAAGGGGAATCATTATACTGCTTGTTAAATCAAGCCTTTGATTGACAAGTCTCAGCATTAATTTCCTTTTTGTGTGTGATTACTTTCACTAATCACATTAATAAATGCCCACTGCTGCCCTTAATACTGGCACTTACTAAACCGTCTGCTCTAGAAAGGAACCCCTTACTAAACTGTCTGCTCTAGAAAGGAACCTTTGGATAATCACGAACCACAACTGCACAAAGCACAAATATAACTTCCACAGTGTCGGCTCCAATAAAGGCTGTCCCTCCTGCTGTTCCCCTTTTCAGAAGAACGAGTAGATTCAAAATCAGAAAAAGTGATGAAGTCTTTTGAGGGGAGATGAAAGCGCTTAATCCAGATGTTTTTACAATTCACGTTGTATTTTTTGTTTAATAAATTGTTTTTTATGTGAGTTTCCACGTGCGTTTATTCATACAAGTGCTTTTAAATCTACTCATTCTTCCGAAAAGTGGAACAGCAGGAGGGACAGCCTTTATTGGAGCTGACACTGTGGAAGTTGTAACCTTTGAATAATGTGTATCAGTCCTGATGACAAGGCACCAGAAAACACCATGCTCACCATGCAAGGTCTTCCCTGTCTAAACCCACTAAGTTGAAATAATGTTAATACTCCCTCAATTGCATTTTAATAGTTCTGAAATACTGACATAATTTTCAGGACATGTGAACATGTATGGTAGAGAGGGACCTTCAGGTCAAATGGGCAGTCAGATTCAGAGTTTCTCCACCTATTCTATTTATAGTACACTATTACGTCAGCATTTGTCATACAAAGTATCTTAATAGCCTCTCTTGCTATCACTTGCCTGTTTTGAAAGAAGGCACATTGCTGTAGATTGTAGTGACACTTTCTGGTAGCATTCCAATCTGAAGCAGCTGCAGAGTAACATATAAATCTGGATTTAGACAGACTTCCCAGGCAGAAGAAAAAGAAATGTCTGTTTCATTGCTCATTCAAAGTAAATGTTGCTTTCCACTAACAATTTAGAAAGTTGCTCAGTATAGAAACTCACTAGGCTTTATATATATATATATATATATATGTTTATATATATATGGGTCTAGGACATTTCACTGAATGCACATTTCACTGAAACTCAAATGACTGAGCACAATTCACTGAAAACTCAATTCACTGAAACACATTTCACTGAAAGTTATATATGGCCTTTTCCCCACTTTAGTGCGACCCTGGAGTTAGTATATATAGTTAGGAGGGGTGGGGGGCACTCAGTGGCTGCTGGTGACTTCAAATCAAAGTGGGGCTGCAGGAGACAGCTGAATGGGTGGGGTCAATGGGAAGGGGTGTGGCCAACTAGAAAGGGGAGGAGCTATGCTCAAAAACCACAACAACTAACTAAATACACTGCCCTGGGTGCCAAACCATCATTATGAGAGTCCAATCAAGACAAAATGAAGTGTAGAAGAATAAAAATATTTCAATGCATTGGCTGCATGACAGCTTACTTAATATCTAGACGGAAACAAAAAGGTTGTGAGGCATGAAAAAATAAATTACTTTTTAAATACATTAATGGAATGCCAGTCAAAATCAAGTAGCACTCAACTCAAACCACTTCTTGCACTGCAGTTCTAATTATAATTTATATTCAGCTTTATTAAAGTACCAAGTAACATACTGAAAGTAGAAATGTCTGATGCTCTCACTTGTAAAAATGTTTCTTATCCAAAAAAAGACCTGCTGCCTGACAACTATCTACTTGTTTCATGGGGAAAACATGATCAAAGTAAAAAATGAAAAGCAAACAAGAAATAAGCTCAAGATACATTGCTTAAAAGGATTACTGTACAGGTTGTGGACCACATGATTGGCATTCTGTTTAGTTTACGGGTAAAGCCTGCAGAGATGACTGGAAGTCTCCAAGTGTAATGAGCTTCTTAAAATAATGTGATCTGTCCTTTATTACAAATACTGTAATATGCATTTCAATACCCAAGGCTTATATATTATCTAGTTAAGTATTCTCTACATGGCAACAACAGAAAGGCTTTCAATGTTGACAGTTCTTTAACAGTATGCTTATTAAAGCTTACTTGCATCTTACGATCTCAGCCAAGCTTACCTGATGGTCATTAAAGTATTGCTACTTAAACACAGAGCAACAGGCACTTTGAGTAATAAGCATAAATCAACAGTACAAAAAATATGACAGAAACCAGACCATTCTGCAAAAATCAAGGACAGATGAAAAGCCACTCTAGTACTTGTGTTTTCCTTGGATGGGGGGGATACTCTGCACATTTACATTGCATAACTACTACTTGCCTTGCTTCAACACACCCAGAGTCACTACATGGGGGAGTGGGGTGCAAGACGTATGTCACAATTTGAAATGTCTCTGGCTGACTGTGATGGCCCTGAAAAATTTGTCGTACCTCTCAACCTCAGAACAAGAAATCTGGACAAAGCCATACAAAGAAGTGGGACAAAGGCCCAAAAATAAGGACAATTTTTAAATATTGCTCTTATAAACTTAGAAAGATAATAGAATAGGTCTTGCATTAGTATGAATTTTCTGAATGGTATGAAATCTGAAACTCAAATGTCTGTCATTATTTTCTAACTTCAGTCTTTAATGATTTGTCACTAATTTGACAAAAAAAGCACAATTTTGCCAAAAAACCCCCACAATTTTATGAAAAATGAACCAAAAATGTGATGTAAAAATATAAAATAGCCACACAATACAGCTGGGAACCTGTCAAAGAAGGGACACTTTAATATTAGTACTGCTAACTTGAGCAGCTGACAAAATAAAATAATCTACATTTCTGAAATAAAAGTAATCTATAACTCTGATTATTACAGTTATTTCTTAATTGTAAACCCTCCACGTTTTCTTCCAAAATTGCTATTTTGCGGAGGGATTATTAGGTGGAAGAGCAACATTTTGAGCCAAAATCAGGGACATTTGAGAGGTTTGGCTATGCCTAATTCTATAAAGCAATTTATTTGCATGTACCTCTCAACCTGTTAATGCAATAAATCTGGACAAGGCCAAATATATTGGGGGAACATATAAACAGTACTAAAAATTGCTCTTGTATAAACTGAGACAGTTGATAGAACAGGTCTTACTTTAGCATGCATTTTTCTGAAGGTTATGAAGTCTGAAACTCAGTGTGTCATTATATAGTGACTTAATTCCTAAATTATTTGCCAGAAAACCACAAATTTTATGAGGAACAAACCAAAATTAAGTAACAAAAATCTATTCATTCTTTGAAAATCTGGACAGTTGGGAGGTATAGTTCAGCTGGGACTGTCTTTAAGTTTGCCGCCCTTCCCCCTCACAAAATCATGGTCGAATGGACCCTCCCTCTGCAGCCATTCCAATGATCCATTACTTGGCTATTTCACTCCATTTACCATAAACACTAATGTGCATACTGATTTACTTCTAAGATGATTTGGACTTCATTTGAAAGTTTTATTTTGCATTTTACAGCACAAACACTAAGACATCTGCTAAACAAACTTAGCATTAAAACTTCTCTGCCCTTGAAACTCACATTCATTGAAACAGCATTGAAACCCACATCCAAAGAAAATACATTTTACCAGTGACAGAACTGCCCAATTCAGAACATCTTTCCAGTAAACAATGAAACAAAATGCATGCACCCATAATGACAAAACTGCCCAGTTCAGAACATTTCCATCATAAAAGTCTACTCAAACTTCTGCAGTCCACCATTATCAGTAAATATGCACAATTCTACACTCCACCATTATCAGTAAATATGCACAATTCTACAGTCCACCATTATCAGTAAATATGCACAATCTCTGAAGAAGTAAAAAAGTAATCTAAATAATTCTACATTAAATAAATCTGTAACTAATGAAGAGGTTATTACTAGCAAAAACCTTTATATTTCATGGTTTCATCGAAAAATAAAGTGTATGATGCCCCTGAAGAATAAATTACCTATATTACATTAAAAATGATAAGCTAGTAATATTGCAATAGGAAATGGATAGCAAACCGATAACAGGCTCATACTATCTTAACTTTTTCAGTACGGCAGCATTCACCCCTTGTGGGAGTAGAACCAACAACCTTATGCATCAAAAGCAAGTACACAACCTGTTGGGCTATTAACAATGCAAGCTGACTCTGCATAAGCAGCACTAAACTTCTCTTCCCCTGCAGCTCTCAGCTCCTTGTAAAATCTACTCAATACTCAACTGCATCTCAACTTTGCACACAAGAAATCTGGAAAAAGCCAAATTTATTGGGGGGGGGGGTCAAAAGCCCAAAAAACAGGGACACATTAAACATTGCTTGTATAATCTTGGAAAGTAGCTAGAATAAAATGCTGTGTTACCACCATAAATTTTACTGCCAAGGTCCCTGTGCAAAAGAGTTAGAGCAACATACCACTATGCCAAATCAGCTGCTTTGTGAAAGAAAAATGCTGTGTTACCACCATACATTTTACTACCAATGTCCCTGTGCAAAACAGTCAGAGCAACATACCACTATGCCAAATCACCTCCTTTGTGAAAGAAAAATGCTGTGTTACCACCATACATTTTACTGCCAAGGTCCCTGTGCAAAACAGTCAGAGCAACATACCACTACGCCAAATCAGCTGCTTTGTGAAAGAGCGGAAGACTGAAACTTAAATGGCTATCATTTAAAGAATTCAGTTCTCACCATAGCTGTCAACCTCTTAGCACAAAACACCTGGACAAACCCAGTAATGAGGGAATACAGCCCTCAAACATATTCAGTGAATTCAGTTCTTGCCATAGCTGTCAACCTTAGCACAAAAAACCTGGACAAAGCCAATAATGGGGTAATACAGTCCCAAAAATAAGGACAAATTTCAAATATTCATCTTATAAACTTAGAAAATTGCTAGAATAAAAGGTTGTGTTACTATGTATTTTCTGAAGAATATGAAGTCTGAAATTCAAATGCCTGTCAATTTTACTTCTGACGGAACAAAAACAATTTTCAGCAGAGGCTCA
>NC_056739.1:1345938304-1345958304 GCF_019279795.1 Protopterus annectens | reverse complement strand
CCATGCCGCTGGCATAACATTGTACTATCTGCCTATGGCTATGGGAGGACAGAAAACCATGTGCATCAGAAACCTTAAGAAGGGCATGCCACAAGGGGTATGGGTTTCCAGAGCCATATGTATTGAGACATGACTGTAGTACATGAATGGGTAGGGGCTGTACGTAGCACTAACTGCAGCTGATAACTAGGTGCATAATGGGGAGGTTGCAGCCATGGCTAAAGGACATAAACAAGAAGAAGCTGTCCAGTCATCAGTATCACCACCCTATATACCCTGTCAGAGTGCACTTGCATGGTACTATAGTCCCATACCTTCCCTGCCACGGACCATGTCCATCCTGACAATACAAGTCAAACAATGGGCACTGCCATCAGGCACGTCATTGCATCCTGACCCCCCCCCCCCCACACACACACATTATATGATCCCTGACTATCCACAACATCTTAGAGTATATGGCTACAGTATTCATCTCTAATGACCCTACCCAGTATCCCAGTATTATACTTGCTTATCATAGGTTCATAGGCTCATAGGTGTATACTAGACTTAATGACCGCAAGGGCCTTTTTAAGCCTAGCCGTGCATCCCAAATCTCTGACAAGTTGTGGTACCCTTGATAAGTGTAAGCAGAGGCTTGGGTGATGAAAGATTTACAAGCAGGGATCTTGGAGATGAACCATTTACAGGTTGTCTGTGTCCATTAGAGACATAGGTGCCAAACAAGGGATGGACTTCCTGTTCCCCATCCAGTTTTCCTAGTTACACTTGAATTGACTTACAGAGGAACTCTTCTTTACATAGATGGGGAGCCTGTTCCAGAGATGGGGTAGTCTCTGGGATACATACCTGTCTCTGCAGCAGGTCTTATTTATATCACAGGCAAGGTTTAAGCCTTTAGAACAGGTAATTCTGGTGCTGTTTGTTTTGTGGATATGCAGGAGGTCCATCAAAGTGGTGACTGACAGTGCCCTGTATGCTGGGCATAGATCCCACCTCAAAAGCCTGTAGGAGACAGAGATAGGGATTTGAGGAGGTCTGCATAAGACATTTTACTTATACCCTGTATTCTCTTATTGAGAATTCTCTGTGGATGTTCCAGTTGTTGGATATGCATGGTTAATTACATGCCAAAGGGGGCATTGTACTCAGTGATAGGTCTGATGAATGTAGAATGCAGTGGAACAATGACGTCCTTGGACCTAGATGCCATACCTTTGTTCATAAGTTGTGCAACATAGAATGATTGTCTCGGTACTGTAGACACATGATGGTCAAAGGCTAGATTACTGTCTATGTGTGTCCCTAAGTCCCTAACTAGTGGGTCAACTCTAAGGGGTGTGTTTTCAATATGATAGTTACTACCATGGGCGGATGACTTCCCAAAGGATACTGTTATGCATTTCTTGGCATTTAATTTTAGTTCATGGCTCTGACACCAGTTGTTTGTCTGTGTCAGCCCTTCCTGTAGAACATTTGTGTCAGTGTGGGATTCAATGACAACTCCTGATTTGCAATCATCTGCAAATTTAGTCAGCCGCAGACCATTGACATTGGCCTTGATTCAGAGAAGTAAATGCCAAAAATGAGCAGTCCAAGGACCAATCCCTGAGGGACGCCACTTGTGATTGGGCTCTTTGTAGAGGTGGACTTCCCATTTCTAACTTCCTGGGTCCTGTCTGTGAGCCAGTTGGCTATCTACTGGGTGACATATGGGTTTGTACCTAACCTCGTGAGTTTGTCAACAATGCCCAGGTGGGGTATTGTGTGAAATGCCTTGGCCAGGTCAAGGCACAAAGTGTGAATCATTTTGCCTTTATCCATTGCTTTGGTGACCTTCTCAGAGAAATCCACCAGGTTGAGTAGGCATGACTTGTCCTTGACAAAACCAAACTGGGTTAGGTGCAGTGTTTGGAGGTCTACTGTATCACTATTTATCATCTCCATGATAATTCTTTCCATGGCTTTACATATAAGACTAGTGAGACTTATGGGTCAGTAGTTTCCAGGGTCTGTAGATGGCCAACTTTTCTGCAGAGGGATGACTGTTGGTGTTCTCCATTCGTGAGGCATGAAGCCTGTTTGGAGGCTATAGTTAAATAGTAATTCCAGAGGGCCTGATAGGTTATGTTTCATGGTATTTAAAAGGCATCCTGGGATATTGTCTGGGCCCCTTGATACAGTCAGTGTTCTTGGCCTTAGAGTGAGCATTAAGGACCTGTTCCTTAGTGATAGTAGGGGGAGTTATATTTCATGGTATTTCCTGATGGAATGTTGAAGGGGAGAGAGGGGTAACGCTGGAGCTGAATTTATCAGCCAGTAGGTTTTCTATATCTTCTGGCTCAGTATAGGTGGCTCCATTTACAATGAATTAGCTCTGCACACAATTGTGTATTGCTTTTGAGGTTGTCGACATAGCTAAAGAATGCCTTGTGGTTGTCTTTGGCCTGGGAAGCCAAATTTACCCCAAATCTGGCTTTGGTAGACTTTGTTCTCTGAGCTGTTTGTTTAGTTTGATGAGTTCTTTTATCCTGCTGGGTGCTGCACCTCCTAATTTTTGTCATGATTTTCTTCCTTCTGTTATACAGTCTACTGCTATTGTGATTCCACCAAGGTGGCTTGTTTTTTGAGTTAGTTCTATACTACTTCCTGGTAGGCACAGCTGTCTCTATGCAGCTATTAACATGCTTATATAGGGTTTCCCTGAACAGTTCTGCATAGGCAGCAGTATTCTTAGGGCATATGGGGGCTTATAATTTTGCCAGATTATCACTTAATAGCAGGAAGTTAGCCTTAGAGTAGCTCTTGAATATTGCAGTTTTAGCTGGGGGTTCAGGTTTTATTTTTACCTCAAAGGAGACCATTTTGTAGTCTGACCTTATCAGGGGAGACATTACATTATGGGGTGTGCAGTACTCTTGCATATTAGTGAGGACCAGATCCAGTATGGTTACACCCCTGGTTGGTGTATTGAAAATCTGGCCCAGGGAGTTTGTGTTTACAAAATCCAGTAATCTCTGTGCCTGTACTTTTTGACCAGCCTTGAGGTATATTTATATTTTATGTAAATCGAGACACCTCCACCTTTAGTCCTTATCTCTGTAGTAGCTGGTCTAAATGAGTGAAAGGCATCATAACATTGCACTGTCAATTTTGTGAGAAACCAAAATGCTGCCAGCCCAGCTAGCTGAAATTTTGTAAATAATTGTATGTCACTTGAAAGTATCAATATATATATGTGTGTGTGTGTGACACTGCCAGCCCAACTATCTGGAATTTTGTAAATAAACATATGTCATTTGTGAATATTAATATGATCCATAGGCTTGTCTTACAAATGTAAGAGAACTATATGTTATGTGTGGGGTTCAGGCACCTAGGCGGTGCGACACCCCCCTGTGAGACAGCTGGATGTGGACACATGGCAGTTTGTCAGTTTAGCTGCAGTGACAAATGTCTGCAGACAAGTCCCTGTGGGAATAGAGGAACCCCCTGCACCCTAACCACAGGGGGGAGACACAAACCCCCTTAGTGATACACTCTACACCCCCCTAGAAACCACAATGTGCAACTGTCAGTGGAACATGTGCCTGGCATAGGATGCCAAGTGGGCATGAAAGTGGTAGTGTGAAACCTGTCTGCTGTGGGCAAAGCCTTTATTAACACAATATGTAAAGTGATGTGTGCAGTGCTTGGTGCATACTAAACCCAGATATAATCACAACGTATAGAAATGTGCCACAGCATGGAGAAAATCCTGCACATCACTGTAGTCACACTTATGTTGCAAGATGTGATTTAGACGACGCTCCCTTACAACAATAGCTTTCCTACATGGTGTCACAGGCATCCCCCTCAAAAGAGACTCCCGTCAGGTATCTGTCAGGTTCTATTCCTGTTGCAGAACAGACAGAAGGTTGGATAGCTGCACAGTAGGGCGTCCTAGTAACACCTTCCGCCGACGATGCCATGCCTCTACCTGGTTATTAGTCCATGGGAAATCCATGTTAGAGACATCACACACATTCCAAAACCTCAAAGGGTAGGACGATGGCAGTCGTTGCTGTGCAGAGCAGCGGGATGCATACTTGCGTGGTCGGCCTTGCACATAATGATGATCCAGAAATACACCAATAGGATGTGCACAGTCTAGTAAAGTAGCCACGATGTCCAGAAATGCAGGGATAACATCTTCCACTGGTAAAAATGCCAATGCAATTAGCTTGCAGATGGCAATTGAGAAAGCAGTGCCCGTACCATAGAGGGCCACAAGGTGGTGATGCTGGAACTGTCGCCAAATGATCTGTGCGAAATAGAAAAGGCACCCCTTCAGAATACTCTTGGGGAATGCCTTATGGCTGGCACGGATCGCTGCCTTCTCAAAATCAGTCATAATATAGGTTCATCCCTGTTCTGTGGCCATACCCTTCAGTATCTCCCACACTCTGTTGTATGCAGACTCTGACTTCCTTGTCATAAGACAGTACACCAGGGGGACAATCCTTGTTGAGGTGGGGGTGACAATACATCCATGTAATGTATACAGCTGGCGACATATATCAGCCCATGTAGGGAAGGTGCCATCCCCAAGAATAATGTCAGATCTGCACAGATCAGTCAGATTCTGTGACGTTTTAAGTAGAACCAAGGAATCAGTCCCATCCATATCAGACCTTCTATGGAGGATAGCGCTGCTACTACGGAGTGGATACTGGATGGCATCAATATCCGTGAGTGTTACTGGAGGTGTGGTCATGGATACCCGTGCCCTCTGCCATACCCTGGTTATGCTACAATGGAGGGTGACATCCGCTGTGCCTAGGACACTCTGCATTACCAGGCTTGGCAAGTCATTGCTGGTTACTGCCCTCTGCCATAGTTCTGCTCGCAGTGTAGCCACTTGGGCTATTGTTGCATCTGGGCCGTGCTGGTGTGGCAGTGATTTAAGCAGTTCTTCCCCCTCATCCTGATGAACAGTGATGGCACGACCTCTGCAGGCCTGTACTCTCCGCTCGATGCATGCCCAGTACCGTTTAGGTGGTGCTTCACTCTCCAAATGGTAGAGGTATCCCTCCACTACCAGCATTGGTTTGCCCCGTTGGCTGGGCACTGTGCTGTATCTGTAGCCAAGCTGACCAGGGCTATACAGATACATAGATTCCATCATGGTAACGCCACTTGTTGATGGCCTCTCAGTATCCATCATGGCCAGTGTAGCTGGGAACAGGATGTAGACATGTCACTGGTACAAGTCACTATCGGATGTTAGAATAGTTGCTGTACACCGCCTTGTGTTGTACCCTGTGAAGTAGCGCTGCCTGCCACAGTTCTCTGTGCAGATGTCTGTACTCCACCTTGCTCTGACTACCCGTTCTGCTAGGGTTTCAGTATGTGCAGTTCACACAGCCATGGGGCTGACAAGTGCTTGTAGTCTGGTAGGCGTCTACATGGCTTGCTTGCAACACAATTTCTATGTGTACTGAACAGGTCCCCTTAAACTCCCAGCTGTTGCTGCTGGCCAATCGGGGTGTGGGGCCTAGTCTCAGTTTCAGTGCAGAGGTTACATAGGGAGGTTACTCTGTGTTGCACCCCTGTCTGCCTACATGGGCCTGCATACTTGTGTACCCCAACCCCAGCAAACAATGGATGGATTTGGCAGCCCCTGCAATACACACATGTTGCTGTGGACTAGGTGGAGGGTTGCTACCCCTGCGTGACAGTGTTCCCCTACTAGAATGTTTATTCCCTGCTGTTGGCTTGGTAGTCTGTGCTTGCCTGAGTTGCCATGTTCCCACCTGCCATTGCACTTAAGGGCCTTATAGTAGCTGATAAAAATCTGGTTGGTGGCATTGATTTACTACCTTTTAGTCTGGGCAGAAGGAGGCATAGCTAGTAAACCTGTGCCAGCCTTTCTCATAAGTGTGTGTGTGTGTTTGTATATAAATCATATCTCAAAGTGTGTGTGTCAGCTGCTTGGACAGGGACACGAAACACTGGTTGGACAGAGAGGGTGCTGAAGGTTTTGGCTTGACTACTTGGCTGAGATTTTAACCCTATAGCTGTGCCAGTGGGGAGTCTTACTGGGGATCTGGAGAGAGAGGGAACAACTAGTCCCAGACTGACTGTGATCTCTGTGTGCTCTTAAGAGAAATTGTACTTTACTGTGTGTGTACTTGTCATACTCCCAATTTGTACGTCCCTCACTGGTGCTAGTGGTGAGGCTTGAGCCTCCTTGATTACTAGGCCAGTGCAGGAGCATCACATATTAATTGTTTGACAGTGGTGGGATACCACATCACATATTAATTGGGTGACAGTGGTGAGTTAGCCACATCACGTATTGATTGGCTTGTAGTGGTGTGGATATTGAATTCCTATAGCCTGTATACAGTGATCACTGAAGGTGTTTGTGCTCTTAGTCAACCACACAGTGAACATTCAGAGTTTATATCACAACTGTTTTATTTATTTCTTGTTAGCTTAGTTAGTCAAGGAGAGCAGGCAAGCATGTCAGCGGATGAGTATGGCAAGCTGACAAGGAGCCAGTTGGCTGAGATGTGCCAGGCTAAAGGAATGGTGCATGCCAACCTGACTAAAGCAGACATGATTGCAGCTTTAGTCACAGCTGCATCACAGAATAGCAACCAGGAAGACAATCAAACTGGCCGTGGAGATGTACAACTCTCAGAAAATGGACAGCTCAACCTTTCCACAGAGAACTTAAAATCTATCTGGAGTTAAAAAGACTTGAGTTGGATCCCAAGTGCTTGGAAATAGAAGCAGCAGAGAGACTGAGACATCTGGAGGCTGAGGAGAATGAGAGGCAGAGGCAACATGAAAAGGAGATGCTGACTGTTTGTCAGAGTCATGGAGGTAATGGGGAAGGGAGTAACTGAACCCCAGAAGCAACAAAGGTCAGTAAAGTATTTCCACAATTTACAGAGGGGGATAATTTTTCTAGTTTCATTCATATGTTGAAAGGGTATGTAAAGAGTATAATGTTAACCAATGGCTCTGGGTACGGTTCCTGACCCCCTTACTCCATGGTAAAGCTGTAACTGTTCTTTCCAAACTGTCTGATACTGATTGTTTAAATTATAATTTTGTAAAGAACTGTTTGCTAGAATTTTTTAAGTTAACACCTGAAGCTTATAGAAAAAAGTTTTGTGAGCATAGACGCAAGGCAGATGAAAGTGTGTGTGAATATGTTGCTGAACTAAGCACTTATTTTCATAGGTGGGTGAGTGGATGTCAGGTCACCACTTTTGAAGGGCTGGCAAATCTTTTTTTGAGGGAACAAGCCCTTACCACTTTGTCTGAGGACATGAGAATCTGGTTAGCTGATAGACAATGCACTACTGTAGATAAGTTGGGGAAGAAGGGAGACCTATTCTTAGCAAGCAGGGCATCACTGCACAGGAAAGGGACACCCAGTACTGCTCATGGGTCTAAGGGAACCCATGGTGGGCAGCCCAGACTGCCACAACAGAGTCTGTCAGTAGCAAGGGAAGCCACTAGTCCAGGTACACATCCAGGACCAAGGGTTAAATGTTTTAAGTGGAACCAGTGGGGCCATGTAGCATATATATGTCCATGGAGGCAAGGTGGAGAACAAAAGGTGGGAGAGCCAGTAAGTGGGAATGACAAAATGCCAAGACACAACAAAGGTACCAAACTACCACAAGAGGTTATATCCTGCCTTAGTGAATGGGAAAGAGGCCATGTCTAAGAGAGACACGGCCTCTGACCTAACCATTGTGAAGTATGCAATAGTTACAGAGGAGCACTACTTGCTTGGGCAGTCTACTCCAGTCAGAGCTTTAGGAGGGATGCCATTCCAAATACCTTTGGCTAGGGGTCACCTTGATTGGGAGGGTGGAAAAGGAAGCCAGCAAGTAGGTGTGTTTTAGGATATCCTTGCAGATGCCATGATAGGGAATGATTTTGATAATGCAGTACCATATGTGCATGCAGTTATATGCAGTCAGGCTTGGAGACAAGTATGTGGGTCTGGTAGCATGGGGGAGACCCAGACAGACTGGACACTTACAGCCAGAACTGGTGAGGTGGTTACATCAGGGAGGGAGCTGCCCTGTAGCAGTGAGACTGAAGGTGAGCCACAGCTGCTTGTGGGTACTGATGTTCCATTGGACAGAGCAACTGCAAGGGCAGAGATGAGTAGTAGTACCCAGGCTGACAGTGAGGCACCACTGTCAGGGGATGCCAGACTTCCTGTGGAAGGGGAGCTGGGAAGGGTTACAAAGAAAGAGTTCAGACAGGCTCAGTTCTCAGATCCTACATTACAGGGCCTGAGGGAGACAGCTAGTGAGGCACCTGATTTTCAAGGGAAGGGGGAATCTGTATACTGGGACAAAGGGTTACTGTATAGAGAGTGGACCCCTGAGGAAGGGCTAGAGAGTGAAAGAATACAGCAGTTGGTAGTACCCAGAGCCTACCATCTGGCACTTCTAGCCATAGCCCACAACATTCCCTTTGCAGGTCATATGGGCATAAAATGTACAAAGACACATATTATGCAGAACTTTTATTGGCCTATGATTTCCAGAGATGTAACAGGGTACTACAGGACCTGTGAGCACTGTCAAAAGGTAGGCAAGGCAGGAGACAAGGTGAAAGCTCCTTTGATGCCTTTGTCTGTGATTGAAGAGACATTTCAGAGGGTAGCTATGAATATTGTGGGGCCCCTGAGTACCCAAGGTTCTGCAGGGAAAAAGTATGTCCTAGTGGTAGTAGATTATGCTACCAGATACCCTGAGGCGGTGGCTCTGTTCTCCACTGAGGCAGAAAAGGTGGCAAATTATTTGTTAGAGATTTTCAACTGCATAGGTTTCCCAAGAGAGATACTGACTGACAGAGGTGCCAATTTCATGTCAGACCTGCTGGCTTGTCTGTGGAAGTACTGTGGGGTGAAGCACCTAAAGACTACCCCCTACCATCCCCAAACTAATGGTCTTTTTGAGAGGTCAAGCTCTACACTCAAGACCATGCTAGGGGCATTTGCAGACCAGTTTAAGAGGGATTGGGACAAATATTTGCCCCATCTGTTGTTTTCTTACAGAGAGGTACCTCAGGAATTCACAGGTTTTTCACCCTTTGAGTTGCTGTATGGGCATAGGGTGAGGGGGCCTCTAGATTTGATTTGAGATGAGTGGGAGAGTGAGTGTGAATCCCACAAAGATTCTGTTGTGGCATATGTTCTAAACCTCAGGATAAGGTTCAGGAAACCCATGGGGTTGGCCCAGGAGAACCTGGCAGAAGCCCAACAGCAGAAAAAGGTCTGTTATGACAGGAATGCTTACGCTAGAGAGTATGCTCTAGGACAGCAGGCAATGGGTTCTCATTCCTGTCAGACACAACAAACTGCAGGTAGTTTGGGAGGGACCCTACAAGGTGGTAAGGAAGGTCAGTGATGCTAACTGCATGGTAGAACTGCTAGGCAGGAGGCAGGGGCACAAATTGTACCTTGTTAACATGATGAAACCTTACCATGACAGGGAGGCCTCTTGCTAAGTATTTGAGTACAAGGCAGGAGGAGTCTGAGTGGGATCTATGGCTACAGGCAGCCAGCCAGGAAAATCCAAATTACTATGGTGGAGTCTAGGGTTGCAGGCATATGATGGGACAGTGCAGTATGGTACTGGGGTCAGCAATGCCAAGGCAGCTGGAATCTCAAGACAGGGAATGGGTAAGGTATTCCTAGATAGGCTCAACCCTCTCAAGCAGCATTTCTCAAGGGTCACTTGAAAAAATAGCTTGAGTTCTCTTGGGGGGAAAAGTGTGACAAACCAAAATGCTGCCATTCCAGCTAGCTGGAATTTTGTAAATAATCATATGTCATTTGTGAATATTAATATGATCCATAGGCTTGTCTTACAAATATAAGAGAACTATGTGTTATGTGTATATTGAACCACTGGTGCAGAAGTATACGTTGAACTGTATGTTATGTACTGAGCTTCAAGAATGTAACCACAGTGTACCCTGCTGAAAAAGAGCAGAAATGTGTATAAACTATATATCTGTGCAGATGTGTGTTTTAATGGCAGAAGTTGGAATATACAGAGTTATCTTGCAAAACCTCAAGAAAATAAGTGGAAATTGTTTTATGATTCTGTTATATCTGTTTCAGCTCAGAGCAGACACAATGTCTAGAGTTGGAGTTTTTCCTCTTGTCTTGAAACAGAAATAATTACTAGGTTTGAAATGTAAAAGTGTTTAACTGTTTTACGACTTCCAGTTCTAGGCAAACTTCTGAGAGATATGTACCTCTGACACAGAGGTGCTAAATTCTAAGTTTCTGGTAGCCTGGGAACCGATGACAGGTGACAAAGAGTAATATCATCCCAGCTAACCCAGCAGTAATGTGTATTATTAATTTAAGAACTATCTCAAAGAGTGAGTCTGTGCATTTTGTATCTTGTCTTGGATTTAGAAACTTCCATTTAGCACTTCTCATCTTTATTTTCCTTGCTCTGTAAGTAAGTTCTTTAGGTATAACATTTCTTTTAGAGATAGGAATATAGTAAATATTAGTTTAGATGCTTTCTATATTTATTTGAGACTGTCCTGCAATGTTGTTTTAAAATATTTCCTGTGATTCTGAACTCTGTAGTCACTGTGTTGAGTTATTGAATAGAGTCTTGTTCTTTTATTATTTATTATTAAATAAATTTAAACATTTTACTTGTGGCTAGTTTATTTTGAGATATTTAAGCTCTTAGCATACTTGCACATGTATTTGGTGACACTGTATAGGCCACTCCTAAATAGCCTTGAAAGTCATGGTCACACTTACCATTTGGGTAATAGTAACATTACACAGCAGAATTGATCACCCTTTGTAAGGGCCTTATAGTAGCTGATAAAGACCTGGTTGGTGACAGTGATAACTACCTTTTAGTCTGGGCAGAAGGGGGCATAGCTAGTAAACCTGTGCCAGCCTTTCACAGGAGCATGTTTGTGTGCTTGTATATAAATCATATCTCAAAGAGTGTGTGTCAGCTACTTGGAAAGGGACACGAAGCACTGAATGGACAGAGAGAGTGTTGGAGGCTTTGGCTTGACTGCTCAGCTAAGATTTTAACCCTATAGCTGTGCCAATGAGGTGTCTTATAGGGGATTTGGAGAGAGAGGGAGACACCAGCCCTAGACTGATTATGATCTCTGTGTGCTCTTAAGGGAAATTGCACTTTACTGTGTGTACTTGCCATCCTCCCAATGTGTATGTCCCTCAATGGTACTAGTGGTGAGGACTGAGGCTCCTTGATTACTGGGCCTGTGCAGGAGCATCACAAGAGTGCTCTCCCCAGTTTTAAACCATATCTAAGTGACCGCACAGGCATCAGCATTCTCAAGGGTGAAGAGGGCTTCTAGGAAGTAGAGTTTCTTGTTTAGACTCCTAGCTTTGAGCAGTAATACCTTTAGATTTTCTTGGTTTTGATTTGCTATGTTGGAAGTAGTTACAGTTTGGCATTGTCTAAAAAAGGCACTATTGGGGAAGACAATGTTTTAGCTTAAATTTGAAAGCCTAGAGGGGAGAGGTGCAGACCATCCCTGGCTAAGCAGCATGGTCTGCTGACCATCTCCTTCCATGTTGGCAAATATTGCACCCTCTTAGGATGACACCAGAAACTAAGCCAGTTATTAAAGTCAGTCATCTTTTGTTCGTATTGTGGCATCATCCTTGGAGAAGGTAAAATGCTGCTCAATTCCAAGCTCATACCAGCGTGAGACACATATTCCGAGAGCTCCATGATGTTGCTTTTCATATCAAGTACTCTTACCACAGGTGCAACTG
Source organism: Protopterus annectens (assembly GCF_019279795.1). Lineage (NCBI taxonomy): Eukaryota > Metazoa > Chordata > Ceratodontiformes > Protopteridae > Protopterus > Protopterus annectens. The sequence continues at coordinate 1,345,946,483 of NC_056739.1, read as the reverse complement.
ATAGTGACTATGCCCTGTCTATCCCCCAGCCTATGTGGTTATGGTGATGTCTGATGTACAGTTTATCTAGCCAAAGCATTGCCTTGCATATACTGGATATGATACATCCATCATTTTATTCTGGGTAGTCTGTGTCATGTCCATAATTGTAGACTAGGTACTAACTCTTTGCTGGTGCTGCAATGTACTGTATGTCCCTGTGCTTTAGCTGTTGTTCTGCTATTAGGCATTCCTTTCCTGATCCAACAATTTGCCTTTCTGCTGCTGCTAAGACTAGCATTGAAGTCCTTACCAAGATGTTCGCTTGCTGCTCTGTTTGCTTGTGCAATGCTATGTTGCTATGTTGTGAAGCCCAGCATACACCACCAAAATATTATTGTAGACATCTAAGCTGTAGACAGTACCCCTCCTGAGATATCTAAACAGTGGAAGCATTCCCTTAGTAGTCAGAACAACTGTTCCACTATATTTTGTGTTTCTTAATGGGCTGCATTGTAAGAAATGTCCTGCATTGTCTGGGGCTTGCACATAGGGGTCATCAGTGAAGAGTCTAGGGCATAAACAATACATTATAAACATTATCCTCTCTACATGCATTGTACCCATATGTGTACATCACTTTGTCTAGCAGATATGGTGTAACTGTCAACCAGATGACCATATAGGAAATCCCTTTTCTGGAACATTTAATATAGGCTGTTAATGCTAAATGTGTGAATCATGTGAAATGCCTTCACAGGTGGTGGCTAGACAGATTATGAATAATGCCCTGGATACTACAGTCCACCTAGCAGTTCAGGGAGAAGACATCTTTCCTGTTGATATATAGCAGGCTCTTTGGACCAGATGGTGTCATGGTGGCAACATCTGTGCAGGCTATGTCTCCCAGGACCTCAGGGAAATGGGGTATATCATTAAATGTGCTATCTCTCTCGTCTGCTTTCATGGGGAACCAGACGTGCTACCCAACATGCTGTAACATAATCTTATAGAATTAGTTTTGGATTCTTGAGGCTGACTTCTGCAATGTCACTGAGCCCCCCACCAGTCACTGAAAGGATCCTATAGCTAAGATGGTTAAGACTACACATGCCTCTCCACATAAATGGTCATGTCACTCATTCCTTTGATTCTGACTATGATTGGCACAATTTGCTAGCTCCCTTTCAGTCTCTTTGTACCCTTAGAAACAGTCAACAATCTGCTGGTCTACAAGCTGTTTTTTTTTGGGTACTGTGTGCAGCTCCTCCACTGGTGGGGATGGCTGTGATGCACAACATTGTGGGCAGTAGCTTAGATGGCAGCTGCTAACTCACAGTGCTGTGCTGCTGCTGTCACATGTAGCATTCTCCCATCATGTATACCACAAATCCCTGTGTTCAAAATGAGTATGGGCCATGGCAGAGTATGTTCATTTTATATATGAATCTGTCTTGTCAGTTTGAATGTAGTAATTTTTGTAATCCACATGGCTCACTTGCACAGGGTTCCTCATTTTCATGACATTATGCAGCCATCATCAGGCACTGCATGCCATACTGTTTTGATCTTTGCTCAACCATGCTATTTGTGCCTTAGAAGTGCCCAGTACAGCACTAATTTGTGGAGCACAATGTGCTAAACAGCTATGAATACCAGCTAAAGTTTTTGAGAAGTTTGCACATTCTTTTCATGACTATGTTGATTTACTCCATTTTCCCAAAACATACATATTGATTTGCTACTGTAAACTGCTCCTATGTCTTGTATTTACCCTTGCCGGTGTGGCTGAAAAGGGTCTGAGACCCCGTTCACTTACCCAGTTAGCAAATGAATAAAAAAATCATGTCAATAAATTGAAATAAACAGGAACAAAAGCCTCACAAATAAAACTAAATCATTGTAACTAAATTTCCATTGTAGAAATTAATAACTTCATTCAAGCTGTATGGGCAGATAGCTGTAAATATTTCTAAAATTTTAGTTTTATTTAATGCTCCGATTCCTGAGATAATTCCAAAAACTCAAGTGCTTCTTCTTTGGTCTATTCTTGCTATAGCCAGAAAAGTAATTACTAAAAATTGGAAAAGTAGTTACCCCTCCCCTAGTGTTGAATTTATTAGTATGGCAAAATTGTGTGCAGTAGTTAATTGCATACTATAAATATGAGAACTTCTAATGTTACACTTTCGTATAAATCTTGGCTTTAACTTTAAGATTTGCTTGAAAAATATTAATTGTTGTTGATATTTATAAATTTGAGCTTTGATAATCTGTGGACCTATGTAAATAATTATTTGTTTGTTTTGTTTATCTATTGTTATAAAACCAAATCAAATCAAATAAAACCACACATGACCAATAATTTAAAGAAAGAGGACACAGACTGTGTATCTCTGTTTTTCAGAAGCAAAATTAAATGACCCTATGTTTAGAAGTTTGCAATGCAGTTCATTAAAGTCTACAGATTTTACACTTTCACTTTGATAATATAATTACATTTTCCCACTCTGTTGATCTAAATATGTTTCTGGATAGTATTCCACATTATTACTGGAAGTAGAAAGAGTTAGGTGCTATTTTCTATTCAAATTTAATGCTAATTAAATGTCCATTTTTTTGTTTGGATGCATATACTTTTCAAGAGCCTTTGTACCTATTTTCAATGTCTGCAGGTTAAGATGTATGCCGTGTATGAGTTCAGCAAATCATGCCATATGATAAACTGATTGATAGTTTCAGAAAAAAAACATAAAATACAACTTCAATGGAAATGGTCATTCAATGCTCCTGTGAAACTTTGCCTCAGTGAAAACATGGTGCTTTTTGAACAGGTTTAGTCACTGCCTTGTTAACAGTATAGACAATCATTTCATCTTACAGCTCCATTGCATTATTTTCTGCATCTTCTATGAAGACTGTGATTTGTAGTGCTTTGTCCTGAGTTAAATTTCATTTTTCACAGTATATTTTTATATGTAGTATCATCATGTTTACCAGCTATGTTACACACAAAGGGCATTTGGCTGTTTTAATACAGCTAGATACATTGTAGCTTCTTTAATTGGGGTCAAGAGGTCAGCCAGGTGACTCACTGACATCTCTCCTTGTTGGGCTATGACTGAGGTAGTTACATTAATGACTGGACTGTAGTGGACACAACCACTACCCCACATACAGGTGTGGGTGTGTATCACCTACATGAAAACATCAACAAATTGCCCATTTGTTGTTGTGGCTGTGAATGATTGCACTTTGGTATATTGGTCATGACTGGGTGACCCGTACTCCACAATCAAGCCCCCTTTAAACCGGCAGTGCTCTGCGACTTATGTAGCCCCAGTGAACTGGTTTCATCTTTCTTTTGATTTAATAATTATTTAATGTAATATATTTGATGATTTTATTTTTTTTTATTATTTGTAACCTAGGTAAGTCAGCTGGTCTATAGATGTTATTTATTTATTTATTTTTAACACAGCCAGGACCACAAAGATAAGGGTATATAATCTAGCATGACTATTTTAAGGAAACCAGAGTGTATACAGAAAACTACACAGACACTGGGGGATGATGCAAACATCATGACCCCAACCCTACCAATGAATGACGATAATCATACTTCTGAACTATCATGCTCAGAATGACAGATGGCTTTGTATTAAAGTGCATTTGTAAGATACAAGTCTTGAGAGAGTATTGACCTCAGCTTTTCAAGCATATCAGACTGTGCAGAATGTTTTACATTCTAGGAGCAAAAGCATAAAGTAATATTAACACCTTCTGTGCATTTTCATCATTGTTGCATTGTGCATTTTCAACATTGTTGCATTCACAGTACAAGCCTACTTTCTGCAGTTATATTGATGAGTCTACACACTGGCTTTAAAGGTACTTACCTAGTCAACAAGGTCTACCTTTCAGTGGTTCACTAAGGTGGCATGCCCCATAGCGCTGAAGACTTTTCTAGAATAAGCAGAATTACTTTTCTGTAGTCAGAAGCTTATTGTAAAAGCTTATTGTAAACCACAAACATCAGGTGCACTTTGTACTTGCCAATAATATTTTATTACCAGCTTATTTACTAAAACTAATTCTGAACAGGACAGATTCATGGAACAGTGGATAAAGCCCTGATGATGCCTGAGATAACGTGAGTGGCTAACATTGTCTCAGTCATACTGAGGAAAAGCATTGGTTCATATGGTCAGCCATGACTGTAGTAGGTAGAATTGTAACCAGGAACAGCATGCATGGAAGTATGCACATGTTCCATTCATGCAATCACTATGAACCAACCACAGCAAGGTGTGTAAGGTGTGTGTGTGTGTGTGTGTGTGTGTGTGTGTGTGTGTGTGTGTGTGTGTGTGTGTGTGTGTGTGTGTGTGTGTGTGTGTGTTTTGTAGGCTAAGGAGTTTCTATATCCCCAGCATAGTTGAAGGTGCCACTCGCAGTTCTTGACTCTTCTCCAAAGGAGAATGAATGGATCAGATAGTAGTCTCAAGGGAAATTGTGTTGTTTAGATACAGGGGAAGAAAAATAAATTAATTCTGAAGCCTTCAGTTTCATACTTTGTGCCAGTATGCTGTGTTTAACCCCAACTACATTTATATGGTATACACAACTTAGAGTGAACAGAGAACACCAGATTATGACAGAGCATTTCAGTATGTTTCCTTTTTGTTCAGAATCACAGCACCCATGCCAGTGGAAAATAGATGCATGATGCCGAATCATACACCAATGCCCTGTATGAACACATACATAAATGCATGGAGCTAGCCATACCCAAAAGAACCAAGACGCTCTCCTCCAAAAAAGGAAGCCAGTCTGGTGGTCCCCTGCCATTAATAAACTCTACAACAGAAGGAAGCAACTGTTGCAGAAAAAGGTGAAGTCTCAGGACTGGAAAAATTCCCTTATTAGCCTCAACAAAAAGTTGAGATCCCTCATCAGAACCTCCAAAGCCAGCTATGAAGGCAGAATTGTGGCAGACATTAAAAACAACCACAAAGCCTTCTTTAGTTATATTAATAATCTCCATGGCAATAGCCAGATTTGCTCTGAGTTACTACACAATGGTACCTCCTATACTGAGCCAACAGATATTGCCAACGTACTAGCCGACAGATTCAGTGCCAACTTTACCCCTGTCTCCCTCCCTAAAGGACCAATCTCAATACCGGAAGAATGACGGGCATCCTGCATTACTGCAGCACAGGTTAAAGCTGCATTGTCTAAGGCCAAGAATACACCTTCCATGGGACCCAACAATATTCCTGGCTGTGTTCTACATGAATTACAGAGTGAACTGGCACCACATCTTTGTGCTCTGTTCATTCACAACCTCACTTCAGGCTTTGTCTCTATTGAATGGTGCACTGTTACAGTCATCCCTCACCATAAAGGAGGAGTGACTACAGACCCTGGAAATTATCGCCCCATTAGCCTGATGAGTCTGATATGTAAGGCTATGGAGTACATCATCATGGACCTAATTAACAAGGATATAGAGAATCTCCAAACTCTAGATCCCACACAATTTGGTTTTGTGAAAGGTAGATCATGCCTGCTCAAGCTGGTTGACATCTTTGAGTCAGTCACTACAGCAGTGGAAGAAGGTAAGGCCGTTCATACAGCCTACCTTGATCTGGCCAAGGCCTTTGATACCATTCCTCACTCAGGAATTATTGATAAACTCACCAAACTAGGCATCAACCCCTATATTGTTAGGTGGGTTGCAAATTGGCTCACAGATAGAACACACAGTGCGAAAATAGCAGACTCCAAGTCAGATTGCCAACCAGTCACAAGTGGATTCCCACAGGGATTGGTCCTGGGTCCTCTCCTGTTTGGCATCTAATTCTCAGAAGTCCAGGCCAACACAGAGGGACTCTGTCTGACCAAATTCACAAATGACTGCAAGCTGGGAGCCATTATTAACTCCCCAAATGATGCAGACATCCTACAGAAAGGCCTCACTGAGACCAATGACTGGTGCTGAAACCATGGCCTTAAGCTTAATGCCAAAAAATGTGTTGTCATCCCCTTTGGGAAAACTCAGTTCCCACTAATTCCCACATCAATGGGAGCCCACTGAACACTGAAGGCATTATAAGAGATCTGGGGACACGGGTTGACAGCAACCTTTCATTTGAGCACCACATTGCCACTGTGGTCAGAAAGTCCTTCTATGTGGCACATCTCATTACAAAGGGTTTTGCATCCAGGAAGAAAGAGGTCATCATTTCTCTCAACTCTTCCCTCATTAGACCAATCATAGAGTATAATGGCCCATTTGACATGTACCTCATTAGACACATGCAACACTGCAGAGGCCACAAAAGTACCTCATGAAGAGGATCCTAGGCCTTAAACACATGTCCTACATGGACAGACTCAAAAACCTCCAGCTATTTTCTATCTCATATCTACTAAGAGGTGATCTCTGCTTTACTTACAAAGCCATGTCTGACCCAGCTCTGTTAGAAATATTACATCTAAAGAATTCCCAATCCCTCCACACCACATGCTCCAGAGACCTCAACCTCATTACCACAATCAACAGAACATGCAGGAGGGACAGGTTCATAACCCAGAGACTGCCCATGCTCTGGAATAGACTTCCCATACATGTCAAGCAGAGCACCTCACTAGCCCTGTTCAAGAGAAATTTTGATGAGTGGATGGGAAATAGAAAGTTCACCCCGGTGATCACTCCAGTGGCTCTACTTGATAGAGGCACTGGGAACTAATGATGGGCGGCACAATGCCAGGGCACTTCTATGGGCTAGGCTTGTACAGGCCCCAGGGCCATTAGCCTAGTACGTACCTATGAACCTAAAAGATGACCTCACCTGGGATATAAGCAAGTTATGTTTGAAAACCACACCACCAACTGCATATGCTACAGTCCTTACTAGTGATAATGTCACATATTATTTGTTCATCAGCTGACACATGCCCAGTAGTACTGACACAGTAGCATGCATGTACATATGATCCCTTCCATTACTGCTGGCCATACTCCACATAAATGTGAACTCCAGCTGGGACATATCCAAATACTAAATTTGAGCATGTACACCAGTAGCTGTGTATGCTACAATCCCTAATAATGACAATGCCATATATGTTTGTTCTTCAACTGATAGATGCATTTTCAGTGACTCTCTGATACATAATAATGTTTTCAATATTCTTTCTGGCTTCACCCTTTTTATCTCTCATATACTAGTGACAAGAAGACATAGGTCATCCTTGTCTATGCATAATAAATATATCATGCCTTATGACAGCCATCACAGCCTATAGAATGGGCACCATTGATGTAAAAAGTATCTAACAAGCCCTGTGTTTTAACACTCATGACTATTCTAAACCAAACTGTCAATAGTGAAGTCTGTGGATGTATTTAAATGATAAAATGAACTGCTGTGACTGTGTCATTGTTCAAACACCAGTGTTCCAGTAGGATTCCTGCCTGTTAACGCACGCCTTCCTTAGGTTGTGCAGACATGTGGACACAGTATAAGTAGAGCTGCCAACCTCCCTACCCCATGCTTTGCAGTTCAATAGTCTTCTACCATCATTACAGATTATATTCCATACAGAATTAGTTACATTAGAAAAAATGTGTGCACACAAGTGCTTTCAAGTGTCACACAACACTAGTGCTGCACAGAGTACTGAAATTGTACCAGAGATGACTGTAAAAGTTACTGTGTTCTGCATATTTTCAGTGTTACATCTTCCAGTGCTCCTGTATGTGACCAACCCTGGACATGATACTGAAAGTCCATGGATATTCGACAGCTTTGTTAGACACAAACATTGTAATCCATAAACTCCTGGCACAGTAGGAAACATCACATTTAACACTTGAGTTGCACTGGACTGCAGAAGCCGAAAAGTGTCTTTAAACATGTTAGGCCTATAATGTGCATAACAAACAAAGACATCTGTAGTTATAACTGCAGTGCCTAGTGCAAATGGATGCAATACACTATTTACTCACAGATGTTGTATACGCAGATTTATGGTGCCTTTTTCCACCTTCAAAGTGGTGTTATGTAGAAATAGTTTCAAGGTATTTGTAATAAATTACATTGCTTACGTGCTTCTGAACATTAATTAAAGTTTCTGAATAGCATGGTGAAGGGTGGTAACAATGCAGTGTTATTTTCTCTGCAGTATGAGG